>NC_140948.1:105827528-106037528 GCF_014529385.1 Adiantum capillus-veneris | reverse complement strand
TGAAAACTTTGTTATGCTTATATACTTGGGAAGTAGAAACCTTGGGTAAACTCCATTTACCACTAGGGTTAGCTTTTTCAATCTCAACGTTGTCAGAGAGGAGTCTCTTGAAGGATGATATGATCATTGCCATGTTGAATAGTTGATTATGCCAACGAAATAGCTAGCTTTCTAGGGTGTCAATGGATTGCGGATATGCAGAGCACTAGACAGTGGGATAAAAGGAGTCTAAAAGAGCTAATGATGTCTGTGTCTAATCGGCACCAAGCCTAGCGACGATGACTAAACAGCGAAAGGAACTCCAACCGCAAATTCTAGGCAATCCTCACGAGCACTCAAAGAGTTTGCTAGTGATATCTCACACGGTTAATCATAATCTATAAACACCAATGGCTCTGATACCAATTTAGGGGCGGAATGACGATAAACAGATCATACAGACAACACAGAGACGATATCAGGAAATCTAACAGATACTTATATTGATAATAACGAAAATGGTTACAATGCTTAAAAACCTGAAGGCTATGGAGATGGTAAGCGAAGGCTAGTAGGCTTGTTTCAAAAACTCTCCCTTTACAATGAAGCAAGGCCTCCTTTTTATAGAGGATTGGGCACTCGCGTGATATTTTCAAGTGGTTGACGTGTTACATTCTTAGGTAAAGTATCTTCTAAGTAGTGGGTTGTGCTTACATCATTGCTGATTCTTCTTTATTCCTTTTGTATGACATAAGTGCTTTGGTCACTTTTTGTACGAGAGAGAAGATCTGCAATATTATTTTTATTCCCGGGAATATATTCATAGGAAATGTCAGAGTGACTCAGCTTGTAGGCCCATCGGTAAATTCGAGCATTTCCGACTTTTCCTGCATTTTTTTCTTTTAGAAATTTATCAAAATGTTTCATGTCACTTTTGAGTGTAAAAGGAATTCCCATAAGGAATAGGCGAAAGGATAAAACAGCATTGACTCCTGCCAAAAGTTCTTTTCGAATTGAATGGTACCGAATCTCTGCATCCTTGAAGTGCCCTGAAGCCCATCGGCAGATAATAGGGATTCCGTTATGATCTTCACAGAGAATACCTCCCCATGCTTCATCAGAGGCATCGGAATAAACCATGAGAGGTTTGTCAGTAGGGATGTTGAGAGGAGGAAGATTCTGGCAAACTTGCTTGATCTTCATCACTGTCTGTGATAGCTCATCAAACCAAAAGAAGCTTTTACTCCTATCAAGATTTTTAAAGGGTAACAAGTCTTTGGCCACTTGAGGATACTGAGGAGCAATCCACTGTAAACATCCAATAAAGGATTGGACTTCTTTGCGATCCTTGAGTTGATTAGAAAAACTTTGTAGCTTGTGCAGTACATGTTCTTGCATTTTAATGCATCTTGCAGAAATTTCAATTCCTAAAAACTCGACCTGTGGCTTACAAAGCTCTATCTTTTTTAAGCTCAATACCAATGCTGTCTTGTGCAGCTTTTGTATAAAGAGTTCAAGGTGCTTTACATGGCTCTGAACATCTTTAGAATACACCAAGATATCATCAATATAGAGAAGTAGGAATTCTTTACAATCAGTAAAGAGAATTTCAATCCGTTCTTGACAAAGAGAAGGAGCTGGCTTGAGTCCCATAGGAAGCACATTCCATTCGTACATTCCTTGGGGGACAACAAAACTGGTTTTATATCTGTCCTGAGGCTTGATTTTAAACTGCTAGAAGCCACTCTTTAGGTCAAACTTGGAGAAGACCCGACAATTCTTTATCCTTCGTAGCAATTCATCTTTTAGGGGCAAAGGAAATCTTTTGTGTTCTAGCCAGTCATTGATAGGTTTGTAATTAATCACCAATTTCTTTTTTCCTCTTTTCTGTTCAGAGTGATTATTTACATAAAATGCATGACATGCAAATTCATTGTTGGATGGAGCAATTAATCCATCTGCAAGAAGACGATCAATTTCTTCATGACATAACTTAGTGTCTTCTAGAGACATACCAGGATGTGTAGCCTTAAGCCCTGTTGGCTTAGGGTCACCAGGCAAAGAGATCCAATATTCTTCTTTGTTCCAAAAGGCCAATGGGTTGTCACTTGTTTGTTGTGCCAGCTGAGAGGCAATGTGCTCAAGTTGGTTAGAGTATTTGATCCTTTCATCAGCAAACCATTGCAAAAACCGCTCATCTTTTTGAGGATTTGGTAGCATAGGAACTACTCCCCCTAGTAAAAAAGATCCGCGTGGTTTAGTAAGGACAATATAGGGAAGATCATCCAGAGAGAAGTGAATAGAAGCATCAGGTTGAATAGTAAACGGGGTAAGCTGAGAAAGCAGATCAGCACCAATGGTAAGGTCTGTATTAGGATGAGGGTCTAAATACAAATGCATTTGTATTTTAGCAGTCCCTAATGCAAGCTTCCACAGAACTATTTTATTGATGCGTCCCTTTAAATTATCAACATATGAGACAGTGATTCCATAAGACAGACTTTGGACTAGATGTGCTGGAACCAAGGCTTGGTTGATGTAGGAAATAACAGATCCAGAGTCCCAAAGAGCATCCAATTGAAAAGACTGTTCTTTGGAGAATTTAATCCATACCTCAGAATAGTATGCTCTGTTGTAGGCAGGATTGAACTGAAGAATATGGCATCCATTGATAGTACGTTCATGAATCCTCTCGATTGTGGGTTCATTAGCAATTTGTGCTAATGCAGCAAGTTTAAACAAATGTTGGGCCATTCCATAGACTAGATTTATCTTGGCTTCAGTAGCTGCAAGTTGGGATTGAACAGATAACAACTGATGATGAAGTTGTTCGCATTTAGTGCTTACCTGTTGGATGGCTTCCAAGATAGCTTTGCCATTTTTACTACAGATTTATATGTAGTCAGCTGCTTCACTGATCGGGTGTAAAGCAGATGTAGCTGCTTCTGGATGGACTGTCAAAGTAGGAATTTGATTGTGAGGATGACTTCGACCTTCGTAGTTATGCATGACTTCTGGCCTTTGATTTCTTGTGGTAGGTCTGAGTCCTGGATGCATAAATTCTTTCCATTCTTCTTGTTGAGCAATGGTGTTCGCTTGCTCAACCATATTTCTAAACAGGGGCAGTGGAGTATACTTTTGTTGCTCCTTGCGAGATAGATTAAGCTTTAAAGGACGCTGCTCTTGTTGCCAGGATGTTGTTTCATCAGAAGAGTAATGACTAGAGCTTGATGTAGATGATTGAACATACCTTTTCTTCTGAGGGAATGAAAAAGGTTTCTTCACCATATTGGTTAACCTTGGCTCACTATTGTCAGAAAAATCAGGCATTTCAATACCATGTGAGGAGGTCGATGTTGAATCATCTTCAGATTGCTCTTTATCTGACTCATACTCTGCATATTCAGCAATTGGAATATCATTATGCTGTAGAGTATTGCAGTAAATTACCTCATACTCATATTTGTCTTTCAGCACTGCATTTCCAAATTTTCTTTTCCTTTGAGGACATTCTGAAGCGATATGTCCTTGCTTGTTGCAAATGTAGCACTTTGACTTGCTTTCTTTCTTCTTTGCTTAACTCGCGTTTGCAACGTGCTACCTTGAACCCTTTCCCATATTTGTTTTGTCTAGGCTTAACCGTGCAATTGCATTTACTTTTATCTCTGTAGCCAAAGGTCTTGACCTTTGTTTCCTTGTCGCAAAAGTGTGAACTAAATCCTTTCACTTGCTTGATATCCTTCTTCATTCTGATTTTGGTACATTCCAGATCAGTGACTTCATCAATAAAAGCGTTTATGTGAGCTATGGAAAGATTTTCATCCAAATGTAATCCGGCTACTTTTATTCTTTCCTTGACTAAATTTGCAAATGACTCTAGAAAAGAATTGAGATAATACTGCTTGTATTCTGATTTGAAGTATCCTCCAGGGAACTGATACATCAGATAAGTCATATGCTGCTGATATTTCTTTATCTGGGTTTAGTCACACAACTTGGTTCTGAAGAAGGCTTCTTTGTTTCTTTCTTGAATCTTGTTGGTAGATCCAAGGAACTGCATAACTAAAGCTGCAAAGAACAGTGAAATAACATTGTCAAAGTTTTCATGACCATCAGGACCTCCTTGCATAATGTAGGCTTTGCTATCTACACTTAGATCATCGCACCATGCTCTGAGCATGCCTTGGAATCCTGCTATGATCATAGATACTGATTGTCTTTGTGTCAAGTCTTTGTAGTGAATTCCGTAGTGTGCAGAATTGTAGATGAATTCAAAGACTTTCCATACCTGATCCTGATTCAATCCATCAATCCATCAATGTCAAGAATGGTTATATCCCCAATCTTGGAAACTCCTTTTAAAGTCATGGAAGAGGATAAGGAAGGGGTTTCAATCTTGACATCCTTTGTCTGCATTTTGACTGGATTCATATATATAAGCGGAAGGAGTATGCACAAGGTGTGCAAAGGATCGCTATAGAAATTACAACATAAGGCTAGGCTTCCCTTGAGATATCATATATTCACATATAAGAGTTCTTACGCTCACTATGGAATCACTTAGACTTACTATGAGATATGTTAGGCTCAATCCGAGATCACTTACAATGAAGGGGAGTCTCCCTTTTATAGGAGATTGGGTGGCTTCCTCTACAAGCTTCATGTAGTGCGCATTCCACAAAGTGAACATGTGTTATTCCACTAAAGTAAAAGTGGACATGTGTGAATATTCCACTAGAGTGAACATGTGTATTCCACTAAAGTAGAATCTTTCTATGTGCTTCATTATGCTCACGCTTTTTTCCAGTCACTATGTGCTGGCATAGCCGTAGCATTGTGGATGACATCAGTGCTTAGGTCACTAGGAGTTAGTGGAGAGGAAATAATATTATTCCACCCGGCTGGTAGGATGAGACGGTTGAGGATGTCAGCAAGGACGTTGCAGGTGCCTTCAATGAGTTCGTACTTGTAGTTCGACTTGGCACGCCAGGGGGTTTGTCAGAATAGGCGTTTGTCGTTGTCGGGGTAGAATGTTCTTCTGTTAGCTAGATAGGGATCTGCTTGTGGTAGGGTTGCAACTTTAGTTGGAGAGGCTGCTTGAGTTAGGTTAAACTTGTTAAGATATACATTTGGCCATTCATGTGAAGGAATGGTGTACTGAAGTTGTTGTAGGATAGTTACATGATGATATTTTGCCTGCCATCGGAATTAGAAATACTTGTGGTTGAAGGTGATAGGTTGCAATCTATCCAAAATATCATTGCCAATGATCAGATCATAACTAGGCTGAGAACAAAGATAGATAAAGATAGGTATTTTGGCTTTTCCAAGAAGTAGCCATAATTTGACCCGATTTTTTATCGGCTCTTCAGATTTGTTAGCACGTTTGATCAGAAATGGTTCATCTAGTTTCTCCCAGTAATTTTCAGGAACAAACCTTTCATTTAGGAGAGTTAAATTGGCTTCTGTATCTAATATAGCATTAAGAGAATCCTGAAATTTTGTATTCAGAATTATTGTAATGAAGACTCCTTATAGTGGTAAGAGATTGTTATCTCCATTTATAGGTTCGTGAATTTCTCCTTGCTGTGAAGAGATAAACACTTTTACCTGTTTGGCGATCTTTGTAAGGCTTTGATGATTATTCAGAATTAACCTTGTGTTGTGACCATAGTTACCCGGAACGCGGAACGGGAACGGCGATGGGATCCCTGTGGAACGGGGGAACGGCTAGGGGTCCGGAACGGGAACGGCGCGGAACGAGAGGTATAAAAAACACCCAAATAGTGCATTTTTAGCTCCTTGTGTTTAAATACAAGGAGTATTAGAGTGCTTTGACTCTAATACTCACAAAAAACTCGTTTTGAAGACCATTCAACCTTGCTATGACTAGATGATGATGAGAGAGAGAGAGAGAGAGAGAGAGAGAGAGAGGGAGAGGGAGAGGGAGAGATTTGAGAGAGTGGGAGGGAGAGGAAGAGAGCTTGAAGGCGTGAAGCCTTGAGCCTTGAGCCTTGAGAGAGTGAGTCTTGAGAGGGAGAGATCTTGAGAGTGTGAGAGGGAGAGAGCTTGAGCCTTGAGGATTAGCTTGTGGAGAGAAAGGGGGAGGGGGGTGCATTTTATGAGTCCTTGAGGCCTTGCACACTTCAAAACAAAGCCCAAACATTTACTTCAATTTTCTCAATTTTTGCCAAATTTGTTTGTAGCCGTTGGCCGTTCCAGGGCATTCCGGGGACGTTCCGGAACGTTCCGGAACGTTCCGGAACGGCCGTTCCGGTTTTGCATTGGCCACCCGGAACGTCAAACGTTCCGGGACATCTCGGAACGTTCGGGAAGGGAACTGCCCCCCGGAACGCCGGAACGGGGGCTAGGGGGCGTTCCCCGGTAACTCTGGTTGTGACACATGCTGGTTCAGATGTCATCAATGTCTCCTAGAAGTTTGTCAAGTTTAGAGAGAACTAAACTTGAGTATCCAAAGGTTTCTGATTGGGCGTTTGTTGGGTAGAACCATTTTTCTACTGGTTGCTTATCTTTTCTATTGCTCTGTATAGATGATTCTTCTGAGATTTTCTCATGGGTATACTTATCATCTATTATTTGAGTAAAGACTTGAAGCTCTGTAGGATCATCAATCCATTGTTGAACCTGTCTGTTGATTGGATTGCTTCAAGGTTAATTGGCTTGATTTGTTAAGCATTTAATTGCTTTGAAGGGTTAGCTTTTTCAGGTATTTTTACTTCTGAATCAGAGTCTTGTATAGTTATCATAAAAATTTCTCTAGTTTCCATACCATGATGATCTAAGTATGGCCACTTTGGTATTGATCCATTTGGTCTTCTCTTTATTGGCTTGAGGTCCGAGAGGGTATTCTGGATCTAGAATGGTTTCTTCTTTTTTTGTGGGAATAATAGATAGAGGAGTCTACCCTTTCTGCATGAGTTAGAAATGGTAGATCTTCTGCTTGAATACCATCAATACTTATTGTTGGAGATTCAAAGATATCTTGTCTTTGTTCTTCACTAATTTCTTGAACTGTAATAGAAACATTGTCTTTAGTTGTAGACTCTTTACCTTTAATTGATGAAGAGCTTGATCCTGTCTCTCTAGACGAAGAAGCTGGGGGTAATTTTCTTTTGAAAGGGGCTTTGCCAATTACCATGATATCCGCTTTTGGAGGTAGTATATCTTTAAGATTTTCAATATCTTCTACAGATAGTTGGTTATCTGTTGAAGTTGGCTTAGATAGTTGTTCTTTTGGTAGCAAGATATTCATGGAACTGGAGCAGGTGGAGTTGGGGTATTTCGAGAGAACTGAGAAGTCTCACCCCCCCCCCCCCCCCCCCCCCCCCCCCAAGAAAGGAAAGTGGTTTTTCGTGCAGTTAGATCAGCTTCCCATCTAAGGAGAGCCTGCTGTTTTTCTAGCATAAGCTCGCGCTTGGCGCAATTCCTACTCTTTTTGACGAAATTCTTCATAAAAGTGATCTTGTTTATATCGGGATGTTGATGGAATATCTTGAGGAAAATCAGAAGCTTCTTCATCAGAATTAGAGGAATTGGAGGGTGTTCTTCCTGGTGGCAATTCTTGGAGAGGTAGAGCTTTGACTTTGCCTGAGATCAGATTGCTGATGAAGTTGTGATCAAAGAGAGGCTGACTTGCTTTGATTTGTTTTAGTTTCATTTTAGTGGCCAAAGTTGGAATGACCATTCTTTCTAAAGCGGGTGCTTTAGGTTTGTCAGCTTCACGTAGAGCATTTCTGAGCTGCTTCTGATAAGTAGATGCTTCTCTAGAGGTGTGCTGAGAAAAGATCTTCTTACCTAGTTTTTCAGATTCGAAAGAAGAATCTGAATTGCTTGAAGCGGAGTCATCTGATTGGAATTGTTGTTTTCCTTTGGAAAACCTTTTTCATTGTTGCGGATTGAAGGGAGTAAGCATGAAGTCTTCTAGCCTCACGACATTCATTGCAATAGGGCAATCTTGAAAGCTTGAGTCGGAGTCGTAACTGTTTTCTTCTGTTGAAGGCAATTTGCTTTCAAGTTGAGCAATACTGAACTCGAAATCTGAGATATCTGAGGAAGATAGCTCAAAGTAGCTATATCCATCTACAAGAATAATATTCTCGAATGCTACTGATTTTTTCTTCTTTGGACATTCTGAAGCCCAATGACCTTGTTTACCACAAATAAAACATTTATTATCATTCTTTGTAGATGTGGACTTACGTTTCTTGAAAAACCTATGCTTGGGTTTCTTTCTGTAATTCTTCTCCTTCTTTCCCTTCTTTGAATGTTTGCAGGAACATTTTTTCTTTTTGTCTGCACATCCAAAATCTCTGGAGTAGTAATTCTATTTGCATAATTTTTTCGAAGGTTTGAAATCCTTCAATTCTTTTTGTGCTTGCTTTTGAATACAGAGTTTCTGTATGACCACCTGTAGAGCTTGGATTATATCTCCAAGAGTTGCTGTTTCGAGATTTAGATGTTGGTTATCCAGCTACTCAATAAGGAGCTTTGTAATGGCTTTTGGTAGTTTATGTACAAATTCTGCTTTTGATTTCCCTAGAATGGTATTTTTCTGCTTTGTATATCAGGTTTCTGCAATAAATACAAAAATCCCAGATAGAGGAGAAGTTATAGATCTGAGCCTCATGAAAGGCTTGTAAGGCAAGCGTTGCTTGATCCTCTTGATGTCCAATGAATTCTTTGTAGATGCTCTCTATCAGTAGTAAGAGAGGCGACACATTACCAGCAGGTCGTAAGATAGAGTTTTTGATCTCTGGAGGTAACATTTTCCACCACTGTTTTAGGATACCTCTAAAACCAATTACTGCAGCTTCTACTGCAGTTTGTTGTCGCATTCGCCCAAATAACATTTGCTGTTAGATCCAATCATGCATGTATTCCAGAATAAGAATGATGTCCTCTTGTTCTAAATTATCAATGTTGTAAAAGGTAATGTCACCTACCTTTTTTATACCTTGCACAAATTGGGAATGTTTAGGAGCTTGGGCTGCACTTGTTGAGGCTTCATCCATAGGTTCATCTTTTTCCATGTGTAATGGCACCGGAGGGATTTCGGTTTGTGAATGATCAGTTTCTGACTCTTCTTGAGAAAAAGGGCTATCAAATTCTATTGGAGGAGATGGAAGGTTGTCAGGAATGATTTCTGCTTGAAGACCATCCTAAATTCTTTTATCATAGAAAGAATCAAACCGATCCCAGTCACCATGGATAAATGCAGGACCCTAATCTTTAATTCCAACTCTGTGTTCTGTCATTGACATATCCCATATTGGCTCGAGTTGGTCTTCAGTCCATTTGTAGTCGATGGATTCTATGGTTACACCTTTGGGTTTTATGGATGGCGGTTTACCTGCGTTATCAATTAGTTTATTACGATTTTTGTGGCAACAAGCAAGAGTGTAACGATCTCTATCATCTTCATCAGATAAGCCACTTTGTGGCTGGTAAGAGAGCTGCTCTGCAGCTTTCTAGTCTTCCCATCCCGGTTCAATGTCTGAAGAACTATCCCGTTCTTGGTCAACATTCAAGACATTAAAGGACAGATTTTTGCCATAGTGACCAGAGCGACGATGCAATGAGGGTTTATAGAAGGAGAAGTAAGGTAGCTCTAGAGAAGAGGCATGGTGATCAGTAATAACTTTGAAGTGGACCCCTAATAAATAATGGCGAAATTTTTCTAGAGCATACACAATAGCCAAACCTTCCCTCTTTGTGGTGCTATAGTTGCGTTCTGCCTTGGTGAGTAGGCGACTTGCATAGTGAATAGGGCAATCCAGGTTGTACTCCTTACTAGGCTGAGTCAGCACAACACCCACAGGCAATTGACTGGCATCGGTATGTACATGAAAAGGAAGAGACCAATCGGGAGCCACTAGATTAGGCGCTTCAGTTAGGCGTTTTTTGAGGTATGCAAAAGCTTCAGTCTTTGCATTGGACCATTGAAAGGGCACAGTAGCACTGGTGAGTCGGGTCAATGGTTGAGCCACCTGTGCATACATGTGTATAAACCTGCGATGATAGCCTATGTGGCCTACAAAGCTCTGCACACCTTTTGGGTTGATGGGAGGTGGTAACTTCAAGATTGCCACGATCTTCTCTGGGTCAGGTGCTAAACCTTTAGCAAACACCACATGGCCTAGAAGTGTGTCCTCATTGACCAAAAAATGACATTTGTTAGGATTGAGCTTTAGGCGTGCCTCTCTGCACTTGAGGAAGACAGCAGAGAGCTGAGCAAGGTGTTCCTCTAGATTTTCCACTGGGGTTGAACATTGAGCATCTGAGAAGGTCGAAAAATCGTCCATGAAGATGCGAAGATGATCCGTAAGTAAAGGACAAAAGATGAGATATACTGCTCGATTGAAGGAGGGTGGAGCGTTTTTCAACCCAAACGACATTCTAGTGTAGATAAAAATACCCCAGGGATTCACGAAAGCCGTTTTAATCTAATCACCTGGATGGATGTCCAATTGATTGTATCCACTGAACCCATCCATGAAACTGTACAATACATACCTTGCTATATCTTCTAGCACACGCTCAGTGAAAGGTGTGGAAAAACGATCTGGGAAAGTTACTTTGTTCAGAGCGCGGTAATCCACGCACACAAATTTTATTGGACTGCTTCTTAGGCGTTATCACCATGGGTGATACCACTCAGAGTGCTCCACATGTACAATGATCCTTGCCTCTTGCATTTTTTCTAGCTCTGACTTGACAGCCTCACCATACTTTGGGTTGAGCTTGTAAGCTTAGCCTCTGACAGGCTTAGCCCCTTCAACCAGAGGGATAGTGTGGACACCTAATTCTGGTGGGATCTCTTCCAAATCCTTGTAGGACCAAGCAAAAACATCTTTAAAAGAGTGTATAAAAGAGACTACCTCATTGAGTAACGCGGGATGCTCCCATAACCAAGTTGCTAAGAGTACGTGTTGAGGGTCGTTAGGATCTCCCAGGTTGACTTCTTTGACCGGGTCAAGAGGTGTAGCTGGAGAGGGTGCTTTAGAAGATGAAAAGTGAGCCGCTTCTTGGAGCTTTGAGACATCATGGGTTGGTGTTTGATCGATTGGAAACTCTGCATATTCCTCTTGTAGCCATCCTGGTGGAAGCTCCTCGAAGGGTAAGTCTTCAGACACAGACATAGCAGAGTGCTTTTGAGTGGGCGGGGCGTCAGACCCGGGAGATGTTAGAGGAAGAGGTGGAAATGGCGAGCTCATGCAGAGGAGATTTCTTCCCCCTTCGGTGATGTGCTATAGGTTCACCAAGGCCGACGGCTTCCATCAGAGGGACACTTGAATCACGGTCATCAGGGACTATCACACTTGCTTCTTTGACTGGCACACTTTCTGCTGTAGGGCTTGGGACACTGGAGTCGGCCTGTTGAGGAGCTGGGATAGAGAGTGTTACATGCACAAGTGAGGCTTGAATAGAGACCACATAGCACGACATCTATGTGGTAGCTTCCAACCATTGCAGCAGGTCTTCGTCAGACCCGTCCGGTGTGATGGGCTGCTCGGGGTCGGGGTTGGACTGTACTGACAATGAGCTGTGATGAACCACTGGATCCATACCTCCTTCGAGTCGAATTGGTTGCATGTGGGAGCCAGGCGTATGTATCCACATGGCGTCGTTTCCCCAATTATGAAGTGCCTCAGTATGCCGCGACCATGGTCTACCAATAAGCAAAGGAAATCCTCCCTCCACCTCGGGAAGACTGACCACCACAAAATCCAAGCTAAATGTGAAGTCTTGTACCTATAGAGGCACCTTATCTACTATGCCCACTGAATAGACTGTCCTCTGGTCTGCCAATGTAACAGTGAATGGAGCAGGGCAGGTAGGATGCAGACCTAAAGCCAACATAGTAAACTTTGGCATCAGATTGATCCTAGATCCCCCATCCACTATGACGCCTGAGAATTGATACCCAAGAATAGACCCTTTGAGACGAGGACTTTTGTAGTCAGTGAGGGGAGCAGCTGGATAAGAAATCATGTAAGACTCTGAAGGCTATATAGGGAGATGTCCGCCACTACACCCGGGTACAGAGACTGAATGACTGAGAGGGTGTCACTTTTGAGGGTTGCATCTAGCTGGAGCATCTCATAAAGGGACACTTGTTGAAAGGTGTTCTTCAAGATTGCTTCTGCTGTGGACTTAGCTCCTACAGTCTGGGCTTCCTCTGGAACTTTGACCAGTTGCAAGTCAGCCAATGCTTCCAGGAAGGCTCCATCAATGTCTGAAAGCATAGAGACTAGCCTACTCTTTTCACCAATTAAGGGTTTGTCAGTTTGGTCAGGTTGCGGAATTGACGGACGAGATGGACCTGTTGGCAATCTGAGACCTAGAGCTGCTCTTTGTGCCCGAGTGAGTACGCCAGCGGGCTCCGCCACTCGTTGTGGCGGAACTGTATGAGTAGCAGGTGATGGCTGAGGAGTGGTGTTCATTGTGATTAGATTGATCTTCGGGAATGTGAATTTTTGTTGGTTCTGAGTTGGGCCTGAAGATGAGGATGCCCTTTGCTTGGGATAATCCTTACTGTAGTGGTCCTTAGATTCCGGACAATGTCTGCAAGGAGGAGACTCTTCAGGTAAAGGACACTTACTTTGGTAATGCCCATATTCACCACATCTGTAGCATAAGATGGGATGATTAGACAGACGAAACGGGGGACGAGGTGGTCGCTGCTCTTGTTGCTGCATGGAGTTGGAGGCTGAGGTGTAGAAGCTCTGAGGAGCTGTAGCAGCCTGGGTATAAAAGTTTTGAGGTGGAAACGTACTTGACATACCTTGGACAGTAGGGGTATTGAGCAAAGGTGGCATGTAATTTTGATGGCCATAGGGGGAGACCATATTAGATGTTGGTGCTAGCCCTTGTTGGAGAGAAGGACCTAGACTTTGTTGTATTTGCCGGAGTCCCTTGATATAGTAGCAATCCTTGTCTTCATGCTCCGACTTTTCGCAGAAGTGGCAATAAGCCCTAAGGGGATAGTCCTGTGGAGGGTGTCCTGCAGAGCGACACGAGCTGCACCATACCATAGCTTTAGTCTCCTGCTGAGACCGAAGCTCTTCTAGCTCTCTCTTGATTTGATCCAAAGCCTCGTGATGTGGGGGCTTCTCTTGTCTAAGAGAGATTGATTTCTCCTCTTGAGGAGCGCGTTGTAGTTTGAGGGCTTCAAGTTCCCTACGTAAAGAAGTCAATGGATCAGAAGGACTTTCTGAAAACATTGAGGGGTTCTCTGCAAACTGATTGTACCACTTGTCGGCTAAGCCATCCAAGGTAGATGGAAAGAGTACCAAATAAGCATCTTCTTGATTAAGACCACGACCTCTACAGAGAGATACAAACCTCCTTGCATGGTCATCTGCATCTTCTGAGGAGAGTCCCTTGAAGGTAGGAAACTTGATGATTACCTTGGTCAAAACACTGGTCAACGCCTCCATGGCCTCTTTCTCAGGGGGCCGTTGCTCAATAGCTTGCTGTAACAAAATGGGGGAGAGCTTTACTAGGGAAGGTGACCCGGAGGATGTAGAACCGGATGCAGGAAGTGGAGGTATGGGAGACGAGGTTGGTGGACTTCTACTCGGTACCAAGGGTTTATCTCTTCTGTTGTAGTACTTCAGAGGACTCAGTAGTGCGCTTTGACGCTCAAATGACCGCCTTGTATGTGTCATGCAGTGACCACAAACCCAACCAAACCTTAGGCAAGAAGACCTTTAACTGGCTGAATGAACACAGGTCTAGACTAGGACAAGTGACTAGATCACCTGGTCCAGGACCAAGGCAAGTGACTAGACCACCTAGCTGGACCAAGGACGAGGAAGGCTAGACCAGGGACGAGGACTTGGTTGGACGAAGGCTAGACCAGGGACCAGACCAAAGGGCGAGTAGAGTAAGCTGTCTAGGGTGGAAACCCAGCTAGCTCCTCGATTTGCACTTCAACAGAGAGTGAAGTCCTGGTCGCCAAAAAAATGAGAGCACCTGTAGCGTGGATAGTGTGTCGTGCTCTCTACAGTGGGTGCTCCTTAGTGCAATGTGCGTGACATCTCACTCAAACAGACTAAAAACAAAGGAACAATAGATAACAACTGATCACACAGAGACACAACAACAAACCAGAACATAGGCTCAACAGCAGACCAGAACATAGGACTCGACTATCTCAAAGAACCGATACAGACTCTGGCGTGGCAGCACACTCAGCTCCAGCCCAGGACTCACAGGTACAATGGGGGTGTCTAGGCTTAGATGTGCAGGGATGTGCAGACGTGCTGTGTGTCTACAGACGACGACGTAAAGATGATAAGTCATGACCCAACCGTTACTACTCATATGTACAACCATAAAGAGCCACCAACGGCTCATAAATGTCAGCAACTAAGTCTATCTCCACTGAGTGGTGGTGGTGACCTAGCCACGATGTCCACTAGACCACCGTATCCCTGCCACGTGTCACTGCCCAGCGAGTCTGTCCAGTGTGAACCCGACCATACCAAAGACCAACTGTACTAACTGTCCAGTGAAAGTGACACTGTAGCCTGCTAGCTAGCTGGGTTTCCACACCTTGGTTCTAATAATCCGCGAGATCATAGAGACCAGAGGCTTCTCCTCCATGTCTCCCCATCCATCAGTGCGACCCGACCTCCCATGATGGTCCAATGAAGGCCTCCATATCTGAACTCCATAGAGCAATGCGGAAGCCATCAGAGTGTCAAAAAGCTAGAGCTTCGTCCGAGGCTCTTGAAACTGAATTTGTGAACACATCCTCTCCAATCCACCCAATGTTGCATAGGCTCTGGTCAGTCTAGTCTCTGCTGCTCTCCTCAATGAAAATGCTGGTCCACTAAAGACCACCCCAAGGTAGGTGTAAGCATCTGTGTACTCCACTGTCTCATGGCCATATGTGAATGTGGGTGCTGATCTCCCGATCCACTGTGGGGCGGTGTTAAACACCATAACATTGGTTTTACCAAGGTTACAAACAAACCATTGTCGTGGGCAAACCTATGCAAAGCATCCAAGTGACGTTGCATTCCCTCCGGAGAGTCAGAGATCAACGCAATATCATCAGCATATAACAATAGTGGAATCCATGTCCTTGCGAGCTGTGCACCTCTATCACCATCTCTCTCAGAATAGTCAGAATCCTCATCCACATACATACCAAACAGAGTAGGAGAGAGCGGGCAGCCTTGCTTCACTCCGATAGTGGGGTGAACTAATTTAGATAGCCCCTTTGGAGTGTGTACAATGCCATGACCCCCCAAATCAGCTTTTTGGGTATTCCCATCTCTTGTAGTGTGCGCATCAATCTAGCTCTGGACATTGCCAAATGCTTTGCGGAAGTCCACAAAGCTACAATAGATCTCTCTCCCATGTGATCTACCCTCCTTAATAGTGTCTCTGAGTGTTAGAATGTGGTCAAGAGTAGAAAAACCTCTCCTGAACCCTGCATGCCTGGCTGCGCGTATACCCTCCCTCTCTGCCCATCTGCTCAGCTGTTTCTCAAGAATGGATGCGTACAATTGTGCCAATGTGTGTCCAATCATGATAGTGAGATAATTCCCAAGCTCCTTAGGGTCGCTTGACTTGAAGATAGGTACAATAGTAGATAAGCTCCAAGTATCAGGCAGACCCTCACACATGGCACGGTTGAACATTGCTACTAGAAGCTCTGCGAGAAAATCCCTGGCATGTATAAAATGCTCAGCCACTAAGCCATCATGATCATATGCTCTCCTAGTCCTCATCCTATCAATGGTCTTCTCACCATCTCAGCGGTGAAAAAAGCACTTGTGTGTGGGCATGGCTTGTGGGGTCCGGTAGAGGCGGCTGTCCAGGAACTGTGTACAAAGATGATGCATACTAGCCCCAGGCCTCTGTAGAAGTAATGGCAGGAGGGGGGGAGTGCTCATGAAAGAGTGGCCATGCCTCACCTGAGTCCTGACTCAAGAATAGCTGATATAGATCCTGCTCTAGTCGAGCCAAAAATGCCCTCTTCTTTCACCGCATTGGTCATCGAAAAGCAATCCGTGATTGTCTGTGAGTGATGTCCCCCAAAAGCACCTCCCTCTGAAGTCTGGTTCTCGTCTCACGACACTCCTCATCATCCCAGCATGTGTGGAAAACATGTAAAGCCTCCCGCAATGGGAAATCTTTGTAGGCCATTCAAAATGGCCAATCCATGTGCAGTCCCCATGTCTATCAAGTGCCGTCCATACTTAGTATGCTCCACATCTTGTGATGATTTAGATAGGCCCATTTCTGCAACATCCAGCTCCCTTAGCATCTCCTCTGGAGTATCATAAAATACTGTCTGGTGATGGGCAGTCCTAGCATTGAAGTCCCCAAGGATGATGATGTCACCATCCCTAGAGAACTCCCATGTGTCATCATCTAAAATAGAAAAGGGCGACTGTCCTCTAGGTGGTACATATATTGTACTCGGAGGAAAGTAGCAAATAGCAATGTAGAGATATTTGCCGGTCGCTGCCCTCAATCTCACCCACATGTATTTAGCCTGCTCATCCATGCGGGCTATATGTATCAATAGCTACAACTCCTCCTTGAATAAAATTGCCCCCCCCCCCCCCCCCCCCCCCCCCCCCCCCCCCCCCCCCCCTCGAGCCCGGTCCTTTGTGCTGTAATTGAGTCTCCTGTCTGCAAGCTGTCTCCCATCTGTATCCGTTGACATGTGGCATAGATTGCCCAGGGGCTTGATGTGTCTTAGAATAGAAGATGATGTCCCTCCCAGTGAAACTATCCTCAAAAGCACCCACATCAAGGCGTAGAGATCCATTACAATTCCAAGTAGCAACTCCAAGTGTGGTCCCATAGGTATCGCACCGTCATGCGGAGCGTCGCTCCAATATCACCAGTCTTCCATCTCGGTAAAAAGCAATCTCACCTTTTTCCCTTGCCACTCTAATATCCGGCATTACCTCGTGCATATGAGCGATCTGCGAAAGGGTGAGGTCATCTCCGAGAAAGATGCCCGTCTTCTTAAGAGTTGGTCTCTTCTTCAAAAAGTCCTTCACTTCCATGGAGGGGAAACGAAGGATAAGCGCCCTTTCCTTTGAGGTTTACCCATTGGTTCCATTTTTTTTTTTTCCCGAGAAAAAGATCCTTCTATTAGTTAATGAAAACTGCCCATAGAGCTACATCCACCTCTGCAGGAGAGGGCTACAACAAGCATGATGGGGAGACTCTCCCAATGAAAAAACAACATATATACAATGAGGCTAAATCAAGAGATGGGGGGAGGGAAGAGCCACACAGGTGGACAGTAGTGCCATCTGAGCACCCCCTGGACAATGGTGTAGAAGGGCCCAGGGCGCCAGAGTCGAAGGAAAGCCTCGCGGCGCTCCCGCAGGCGGTCGGAGCTGCCCTGTAGTCCCTCAAGTTGTCCTCTTAGAGTATGGATCAGCTCTAGCCAAAAGTCACGAACAGTCTCTGCTGGTGGCACAAGGCGAGCCTCAAAGATGCGGAAACAGCGGGCCTGCCAGATGAACCAGACAGCTAGGCCGCTGATGAGCTCCCAACACTCCTCTCTCTCACTGCACCACTCCTGTGGAGTAAGATCTGTAGCAGGCTGGAGTGTAGGTTGCCCCCCCTGCATCACTATCATCCTGCTGGTGGAAGATAGCTCAAACTGAAGTGCCGGTTCGGTGAGGGTGGACCAAGCCGCTGCCCCCCAAGTGTACTGTCGAGCCGTGGAGAGGGCAGGCATCAGCCGAAGAACTCGTAGCCACACCTGCTGCGCCGAGGGACAGTCCCAAAGACAGTGACGCTGACTCTCCACCAACTGGTCACAGACTGCACATGCGGCCGAGAGACCACTATGCACAAGCCAGCTCCCTACTGCTGTGGCTCTGTGTGCAACCAGCCACTGGAACAAAGTGACGCGCCTCGGCTGTCTAGAGTCCCACAGCCTCTGCCAAAAAGCTGCCAAGAACTCGACTATGAGGCCCTCCTCCTGCCAATGACGTGCTGCAGCGGGGCGGGCCTCTCTCTGTGCTGCAAGTATATGACGTCCAAGCCGAACACTGTACTGAAAGAAGGGGACTCCTGGGCGGTCTGCAGAAGAGAAGGGGTCCCTCCATAGCCACTCACCAGGATCCCACTGTACTCGTGCCAGTGGACAGCACTCCCAAGCCCATAGCCTCCAGTGTCTTGTCTCAAGAGCTGCTGGGACAGGGTCTATGACGCAAGTCCTCCCACAGATGCCCACAACTCGGATCCTCTGGGAACAGCACTCTGCTACCTGCGGGGCCTCTACTGCAACTCGCTGTAAACGTCCCCCAACCTGAAGCTCGAAGAACAGGGCTGGGACAGTCTCTGAGCAAGCCCTGATTGAAATGAGAACCTCCAGTCGTGTGAAGGCTCCCATCCACCGGGGTGCTACTGGCTCCAGAGGCGTGAGCCACTCAGCTGGAACTGACTCTGAGATGTCCTGACACATGCTCTGCACCCCTCTCATGCCCTGTAGCTGGACAGCCTGCACCTCCTCTGACAAACTTGTGAACTCTAGCCAGTCACCTAGAGAGCGCGCTGGACCTGCTGCCATGGGACCCCAAGAAACATGAGGCCGACTCTCAACCAAGTGGCCTCTTTGAGTGCTAACCATGGGGTTCCAGACGAGGGGCTGCCGTAGGCGCTCCTCCGTGCACGTCGGCTGTCTCTGCTCTAGGCCACGCCGTAAGAGCTCCCAAGATCGAAGCAAACTCACAGCGAATCGGTCCTCCAGTCTCCTGCTCAAACCAACTCGGCGCAACTCTGTAAAGATCCATCTGGTCGAAGGTTGCCAAGGGCCTCCTGACTGAGGCACCCTGGCACGAAGCCTCTGCAGCAAGAACTCCTTCCAGGGCTCCTCGCCTGGAAGAAGTCCTCTGACGACGAACTTCCCAAGAAGGGCTCTGCTCTGCTGTGCTGGATCAATGATCCCAAGCCCTCCCTGAGAACAAGGAAGTGTGATGACCGGCCAAGCCACCTTGGCTCGGGCAATCTGAGTGTTGTGACCTGACCAAAGGAAGTTCCTGATCAGCCTCTCTACCTGGCTGATACAAGAACTCGAGAAGATCCAGCAAGAAGTGATGTACCACATAGTCGCCAACAACACCTGGTTGGCAACTATTACTCTACCAGCCAGCGAAAGTCGTGCTGAGCTCCAATGTAACAGCTTTCTCCTGATGGACAGGAGAAGAGGAGCAATCTACTGCTCGGGGGACAAGTCCAAACCAACCTGACAACCCAAGTACCGAACTGCAGCCCCTGGAGGAATCCACCTGAAACCCTCTCATGGCATCCAATCTAGCACACGAGCACTGCCAATCGAGAAAGCCACTGTCTTTCTCCAGCTGAGCTCCAATGTAACAGCTTTCTCCTGATGGACAGGAGAAGAGGAGCAATCTGCTGCTCGGGGGAGAAGTCCAAACCAACGTGACAACCCAAATACCGAACTGCAGCCCCCGGAGGAATCCACCTGAAACCCTCTCCTGGCATCCAATTTGGCACAGGAGCACTGCCAACCGAGAAAGCCACTGTCTTTCTCTAGTTGATCAGTGCGCCCGATGCACAGCAGAAGGTCTCCAAAGCCTGCTCACATATGTGTAAATTGGCCTCCTGGCCCTCTAAGTACAAGGTTGAGTTGTCAGCAAACTCAGCGTCCAGAAGCTCATCTCCCCGTATAGGGAGTGCTAAGCCCCTCAGACCAACCTGCTCTGACACCAAAAATCTGCTCATTGCCTCCGCATAGAACAGAAAGAGAAAGGGGGCAAGAGGACAACCCTGTTTGACCGATCGTGTGAGCATGAAGCGCTTACCTCTACCTCCTGCCAAAAGCACCTGACTGTGAGCCTGTCTGTACAAAGCTGACACCCCTCTGATCCAAGTATCTGAGAAGCCCATCTTGCGTAACATGCCCTCTAGAAAGTCCCAGTCAACTCTGTCGTATGCCTTCTCAAAATCAAGAAGAAGAATCACAAGGTCCTCCCCACGGAGTCGTGCCAGGGCAGAAGCCTCCCAGAAAGTGAAGATGTTGTCAAGGATACTGCGTTCCTTGACAAAACCTATCTGAGTCCCATGTATAAGGCTCTCCAAAAGTGGCTGAATCCTCAAACTCAGAGCCTTGGCAAGAATTTTGTAGGCTGAGTTGAGGATGGTGATGGGGCGCCACTGTCGAATCTCATCCAAGGAGCCACCCTCCTTTGGAATGAGGTAAATCAGGCCCTCACTCATGCTATCCGGCATCACTCCTGTGTGCAGAATGTACTGAAAGGCACTACAAAGATCTGGGCCAAGCAGGTCCCAATACTCCAAGAAGAAGCTGGGAGTCAGACCATCCTCACCTGGACAGCTACCACGAGGGAGGGCCCTAAGAGCCGTGTGCAACTCCTCAAGCTGAAGAGGTATCTCTAGCCTCTGGCGCATCTCCTCAGTCACTAGACAAGGCATCTGTGCCCAAACCTGCTCCCTGCATGCATCCTATCTCTCTGACTGGGGTTTAGTCGACAGTAACTCACGGTAAAAGTCAGTAGCAACTGCACGCATATCCTCGGGCTCACAAACAACTGACCCATCGAGTCTCCTCAATTGATTGACCTTGGTATGCGAGTGCCGAGGTCCCACTGTCTCAAAAAAAGCACCTGTCACTCTGTCACCCACCCGAGTCCACTGAGATGCCTGTCGGTGAAAGGCAAACTCATGGCGCCTCTCCTCTGTGCAAGCAAGCTCCTGTCGAGCCTGCTGTAACTGCTCCTCCAACCATGGACTGTCTGGATGCTGCTCCTGCATCCTCTGTAGTGAAGCAATGCCTCGTCTGAGACGCTGCTGCTCCTCTCTCGCTGCAGCCCGTCGAGCCAGAGACTCCTGGAGAAAAAAGTGGCTAAGCTGAGCTAGGCCTAAGGCCACTCTGTCTGCAGGTAGAGCCTGGCTGTCCATGCCCTCTATCCAGAGAGCCTCTACCCTCTGTCTGAGTGTTGAGTCCAACAAGACCCGCTCTGGGATGCGAAGCATCGTCCTCCCACTCCTCTGCCTGTCTGCCACTGTGAGGATCACTGGTGCATGGTTCGAGAAGGATGTCCCTGCCAAGATGCCCACTGATCCCTCCAAGTCACTGAAGTGGTCACTAGTGTAGAAGCGATCTATTCGCGATAGATTCACTCCTCCCACTCTGCGGTCCGATCTAGAGAAGGCAAGACTCTCTGGAGGCCTCACAAAGCCAGAATGTTGCCATGTATCCGAGACCCTCAAAGTCATACACAACCTCTCCCAAGCTGCTAACTCGACTCCATGCACAGTAGCATGGCTGCCTCCGATCCTGTCAGAAGGGTCCTCCAACATGTTGAAGTCCCCTCCTACACACCAATGGTCAACCTGTGGCAAAGACTCAACAATCTGTGACCAAAACTCTGCACGAGCACTCGTCACATTAGGCGCATAGATGTTCAGGAAGCCCACAAGGCCACTTTGAACCTGCATAGTAATCCACTGAGCCCTGCCTGGCACAATAATCCCTCTGCGCACAATGGCCTGCTGCAATGAGTCCGCAATAGTCATACATACCCCACCCTGGCTGCCTCTAGGTCCAAAAGCAGCTGACCAAAAGGTATCATAACGTCCACGCAAAATCTGACCACATCGCCGAATGCGGCTCTGAGAAAAATGGTGCTCCTGAAGCAAAAGGAGATCAATCTCTCCTCCCACAAGGCAACGCTGAAGCTCCTGACGCAATCGGCCCTGTTGTCGCTGAAACTGGGGCCCACCTAGTCCCTGCACGTTCCACGAGACGATCCTCATGGGGAGCGAGAGAGAACAGATGCTGCCGCAGCAGCAAGACGGGCTATCTTCGAGGCTGGCTTGGATGGGGAGTAATCCACATCCGAGCGTCCTCTAGATAGGCGAGACTGCAGTGAGTGCTTGGCCCAAGCCCAAGCAGAGCGAGCCGTGCGTAAAGCAACCTCCTCTGTCCAGGAGTCCTCAGGAATGTATACATAGCAAGGTAAACACTGCGTATCAGCAAAAAAGTACACCACAATGTGCCTACATCCTGCTGAGTCTGGGGGTGTCACCGCAAACTTGGCCAGTGGCCACAAAGTCTGCAGCAAATCTGTAACTCCAAGTTCTCCCATGTGGTGAGAGAACTCGAGAACCTGTGTATGCAACCATCCAACCACTGAGTCGAGGGACCACTCTGTCTCGGTCCTACCACAGAGGGGGAAGGAGAAGCCAACTGCTGAGTCCAAGGCCTCTGTCCCCCTAGCGGCGAGGAACAAAGCGTGGACCCTGAAGCAGGCTGCCTCGTGGTCTGCTGCGGAATCGCCGAGAAAGCGAGTGAACCCGTAATCGATGAAATCTCAGCGGCGTCGGAGGTCAATGCTTGTCAGACCACGAGGGATAGCTGCAAGGGAAGATGTCTGAATCTGCAGAGGGGGCCGCAAGAAGGGCTGACCCTCTCTCGCTAGTCGACTCGTGGCAAAGGCGCTGCCGAGAGATCTCCTAGTCGCCGGTGAGGGACCAGTCTCCTGAGTCGACTGTGGTATTGAAGCAGGAGGAGGGGGAGAAGGAGCTTGGGGGGGGGGGGGGGGGTGGGGGGGGCGGGGCGGAGGAGAAGAGAAGCGGGGTGGGGCGACAGAGACAGGGTGGCAACTTGGGGAGTGGGCGGGGGAGGGGATGAGGAGGAGGAGGGGAAATCTTAAGGTGGGGCGGCTGGCGAGGGTGAAGCGGAGGTGGAGGCTGGCGTAGGGGGCTTCTCCTGCCGTGGGAACCCACTGCTGCTGAGTAGGCACCTGAGGGCCACTCTGTGTGCCAGGCTGTCGTTGTGGCCCTTGGCATCGACAGCCACGGGCCTGCCGCCACCCCTCCTCCGCTGGAGCCCCAGGCTCGGAGGGTGGCTCTGACTCTGTGCGTTGTGCCGCTGGTTGTGGCTGCGGCCCAACCTTGGCAGGCTGGGGCTGAGTGTAGTAGGCTACAGTGTCACTTCACAGGACAGGCAGTTGGACAGTTAGCTACAGTTGGTCTGGCTCACACTGGACGGACCCTTTGGGCTGGGAGTGACACGTGGCAGGGTACCTACGGTGGTGTAGTGGACATCGTGGCCAGGTCACCACCACCACTCAGTTTGGAGATAGACTTAGCTGGCTGGACATTTATGGGCCGTTGGTGGCTCTTATGGTTGTACATATGAGTAGTCGTTTGGGGTAGTTTTATCTTATCTTGCACGTAGACGTCTAGGTCGAGTCTTACACAAAGCACTGCTTCACCATCCATGCACATCTGAGCCTCGACACCCCATTTGTACCTGTGAGTCCTGGGCTGGAGCTGAGTGTGCTGCCAAGCCAGAGTCTGTACATGGTTCTTTGAGCTAGCCGAGTCCATATGTTCTGGTCTACTGCTGTGTCTCTGTTGTTATCCATTGTTTCTGTGTTTCATTCTGTTTGAGAGTTTCTATTTGTTGAGTGAGATTGTCACGCACATTGCACTGAGGGACACCCACACTGTAGAGAGCACGATACATTATCCGCGCTACATGTGCTCTCATTTTGGCGATCACGGTGGGACCTCAACTGAAATCTCATTCTGTGAGGTGCAAATCTTGAAGCTAGTTAGGTTTATCTAGCTTCGCCTACCTTCGCCAACCTTGCCTTGCACTGTTCTCCTCTCTCCTAGTCCAATTGGTCTAGTCCCCTTTCGCTTGGTCCAACTGGTCTTGTCCTCTCTCGCCCTCTCTCGCCCTGGTCCAACCTGTCCTCGACCTTGGTTTAGTCCTCCTCGTCCCTGGTCTCGTCCCTGGTCCAGCCGGGTCTAGTCACTCACCTGGTCTGGTTTGGTATGGTCTGGTGGAGTCTAGACCTGTCACAAGTTTTTTGCCCAAACTTGGTTGGACTGGTGGTCACTGTATGACACATACAAGGAGGTCAGTTGAGCGTCAAAGCCCACTACTGAGCCCTCTGAAGTACTATCACAGAAGACGACCTTTGACACCTTGTAGAAATCCTTCAACCTCATCACCTATACCTCCACATATCACATCACCCATTCCTTCATCAGGTTCCCCATCTTCCAGATCACCTTCTCCAGAAAAGCTCTCACCCATTCCGTCGTCATCAGGTTCCCCATCTTCGCGATCACCTTCTCCAGAAAAGCTCTCTCCTATTCTGCTACAGCAAGCTATTGTGCAACAGACTCAGCAAGGAATCATGGACCCACTAGCTAGTATTTTGGCCAAAGTGAACATCAAGTTCCCTACCTTCAAAGGGCTTTCTTCAGAAGATGCTGACGACCATGCAAGAAGATTTGTATCTCTTTGTAGGGGACGTGGGCTGAACAGAGAAGATGCTTACTTGGTACTATTTCCATCCACCCTGGATGGCCTAGCAGGTAAATGGTACAGCCAATTTGCAGAGAACCATTTTGCAACTTGGGCAGCCTTAAGACAGCAGTTCTGTGCAGCTTTCAAGCCGGGTGACTACCAGGAGAAGGTGTTGGATGAGTTGGCCAACATGGTGCTCAAGCCGGAGGAGACTTTTGCGGAGCTTATGACTAAAACTAAGTCACTCGTGGCCAAGCTTCCCCAACAACCCGGTGAATTCATGGTTAAAAAGTGGGTGGAGAAGGCGCTTCCCAAAACTTCTCAGCAAAAACTCTGAGAGAGTCCCGATCCGACGCCACTCTCGACGAGTTCATCGCAGCTGCTACTAGAATAGAGGGGGCTAGGAAGCTCTTCAACAAACTCTCCTCAAATAGATACTCCCTCTGTGTTCTCGGAAGGTAGTCCTACTGATCCTTTAACTTCTTTACGCAGGGAACTGGAAGCCCTAAAGCTACAACGAGCTCTTCAAGAGGAGAGGTCCTTCTCTCTTAGACAAGAGAAGCCTACACATAATGAGGCATTGGAACAGATTAAGCGCGAGTTAGAAGAGCTCAAGTGTCAGCAAGAGACTAAGGCTATGGTTTGGTGTAGCTCATGCCGCTCTCCAGGGCACCCCCCACAGGAATGCCCCCTTCGGGTTTACTGCCACTTCTGTGAAAAATCTGGACATGAGGATAAGGATCGTTACTACCTCAAGGGATTGCGACAAATACAGCAAAATCTTGGTCCTTTTGTCCAACAAGGGCTAGCACCTGCATCCAACATGGTCTCACCCTACGGCCATCAAAACCAGTTGCCTCCTCTGTTGACAACACCCCCTATGCAGCAAGGTATGCACAACAACTTTGCACCCCACAGCTTTTATCATGCCAGTACTCCCTCAGTTCCCCAAAGTTTCTACACCTCAGCCTCCAACTCCATGCAGCAACCACCTCGTCCCCCGTTTCGTCCTTCCAATCGGCCCATACTCTGCTACAGATGCGGAGAATATGGGCATTATCAGAGCAAGTGTCCTTTACCCGAGGGGTCCCCTCCTTGTCGTCATTGCCCTGATTCGAAGGATCACTACAGTAAGGATTGTCCCAAGCAAAGGGCATCCACGTCTTCAGGCTCGACTCAAAACCAGCCCGAATTCACCTTTCCGAAGATAAATTTGATTACTGTGAACACCGTGCCTCAACCTTCACCTGCTACTCATGTGGTTAAGCCTCTGCAAGTGGATGAGCCTGCTGGTGTCCTTACTCGGGCACAAAGAGCAGCTCTTGGTCTCAGTCTACCCACAGGTCCACCTCGCCAGTCTCCACTTCCTCAATCTGGTTTACCTGACCCAAAGGACAAGTCCTTCCCAATTGCTCAGAGCAAACCAACTTCCTTGTTATCTAACATTGATGGAGCCTTCTTAGAAGCAGTGGCTGACTTGGAACAGATTAAGGTCCCAAAAGGAGCCCAGCTCGAAGGCGCCAAGCCCACAACAGAAGCCATCTTGAAAAATACTTTTCAGCAGGTGTCACTATACGACATGCTAAAGCTTGACGCAACACTTAGAAGTGACACCCTGTCAGTCATTCAGTCTCTGTACCTGGGGATTGGGCTTAGTGGCGGGCACCTCCTTGTACAGCCCTCAGAGTCTTACTTGATTTCCTATCCAACTGCTCCTCTCACCGATTATAAAAGTCCTCGTCTCACTGTATCTATTTTTGGACAGCAGCTATCCGGTGTCATCGTTGATGGTGGATCTGGAATCAATTTGATGCCCGAATTCACTATGAGGGCCTTAGGTCTACAGCCTACCCGACCTGCTCCTTTCACTGTTACATTGGCTGATCAAAGAACAGTCTACCCAGTGGGCATAGTCGACAAGGTGCCTCTGAAGGTACAAGATTTCACTTTTGACTTGGATTTTGTGGTAGTCCATCTTTCCCAGGTAGAGGGAGGTTATCCCTTGCTGATTGGTAGGCCATGGTTGCGACATACGAAAGCACTTCATGACTGGGGAAACGGCGCCATGTGGATACATACCCCTGGCTCTCCAATGCAACAAATTCGTCTCGAAGGTGGCATGGATCCAGTCGTTCAGCATAGCTCTTTGTCAGTAGAGTCCAACCCTGACTTGGAGCAGCCGGTCCCTCCTGATGGGTCCGATGAAGACTTACTGCAGTGGTTAGAAGCTACATCTTCGATGCCATGCTATGTAGTCTCTCTTCAACCCTTGACAACAGATTCACCCTCTTCCCCTGATCCTACACTTGAAGCCAGTAATCCTAGTCAGCCAAGTGAGCCAGAACCATGTGGGCCAGTCTCTGATGACCATCCTTCAGAGTGTCCATTGATTGAAACCATCGGCCTGGGTGAGCCTATAACCCACCATAGAAGGGGGAAAAAGTCTCCCTTGCAAGAGTTGGCCAACATCCCACCTCCCTCCTTAACCTCCATTCCATCTGAATCTCCACCCATGCCGGAGCACTTTGAGGTATTTGAGGATTTACCATTCGCAGAGCTTCCATCAGGATGGTTGCAGGAAGAATATGCTGATTTCAACATTGATCAAACGCCAGCTCATAATGTCCAGAAGCTCACAGAGGCGGCACGATCTTCTATCCCTGACGCAGCCTCGCCCACTGCACTGCCTGACCCAGTTAGAGAGGTCAACCTAGGCAGCCCTGACAACCATCAGCCCATCTTGTTAGCCGCTTGGTTATGGGATCATCCCGCTATACTCGACCAGGTAATCTCTTTCATGCACTCTTTCAAGGATGTGTTTGCCTGGTCTTACCACGATTTGGAGGGAATTCCAGCAGATCTAGGAGTCCACACAATTCCTCTAGTTGAGGGGACTAAGCCAATCAGAGGAAGGGCTTACAAACTGAATCCCAAATATGTAGAAGCAGTCAAAATCGAGTTGGAGAAAATGCAAGAAGCAGGTATTATTGTACCAGTAGAGCACTCAGAATGGTTGTCCCCTATGGTTATTGCCCCAAAGAAGTAGTCCAACAAAATTCGAGTTTGCGTCGACTGCCGGGCTCTGAATAAGGTCACAATACCGGATGGATTTCCAACCCCTTTCACTGAGAGAGTCCTCGAAGATGTCGTTGGCCATGTACTGTATAGTTTTATGGACGGGTTCAGTGGCTACAATCAGTTAGGAATACATCCCGACGACCAAATCAAAACAGCTTTTGTGACTCCCTGGGGTATTTTCATCTACACTAGAATGTCTTTTGGGCTTAGAAATGCACCGCCTTCTTTCAATCGCATAGTATATCTCATCTTTTGTCCCCTGCTTACTGATTACCTTTGCATATCCATGGATGACTTTTCCACCTTCTCGGGTGCTCAATGTTCGACCCCGATAGAAAATCTAAAGGAGCATCTTGCTCAGCTCTCTGCAGTCTTCCTCAGGTGCAGAGAGGCATGTTTAAAGCTCAATCCGAACAAATGTCATTTTTTGGTCACAGAGGGCACACTGTTGGGCCATGTGGTGTCTGCTCAAGGTTTGGCACCTGACCCAGAGAAGATAGTGGCCATCTTGAAGTTACCTCCTCCCATAAATCCCAAAGGTGTTCAGAGCTTTGTGGGCCACACCGGCTATCATCGCAGGTTTATACGTATGTATGCACAGGTGGCTCAACCATTGACTCGGCTCACCAGTGTTGCTGTTCCCTTCCAGTGGTCAACACCTGAGGCCGAAGCATTTGCATACCTCAGAAAACGCCTCACTGAAGCGCCTATTCTAGTTGCCCCGGATTGGGCCCTACCTTTTCATGTGCATATAGATGCCAGTCTGCTGGCTGTGGGTACTGTGCTGACTCAGCCTAGCAAAGAGTTCAACTTGGATCGCTCTCTACATTATGCAAGTCGCCTGCTCACCAAAGCAGAGCGCAACTATAGCACCACAGAGAGGGAAGGGTTAGCTATAGTGTATGCTCTACAAAAATTTCGTCACTATTTGCTAGGGGTCCACTTCACAATTATTACTGATCACCATGCCTTGCGCTATCTACTTAATAAGCCACAGGTTGCAGGTCGAGTATGGCGATGGCTCCTCCTATTCCAAGAGTTTGATTTTGAAGTGGTACTCCGTTCTGGTAAGCATCATGTAATGGCCGACTACCTCTCTCGCATTCACACAGGTGAAGAAGCTACCGGGATTGCAGATGACTTTCCAGATAGCAGTCTTTTTAAAATCGATACAACACCGGAATGATACCGCGAGGTCCTACATTTTCTATCTACAGGGCTGTACCCAGAGAAGGCATCCCCACTGCAAAAGAGGAGATTGCTGTTGAAGTCCAGGCCTTTCACTCTGATTGGGGGCCAGCTCTACAAATCGGGACCAGATGGTGTTCTGAAGCGTTGTGTCTCGCCTCATGAGGTGGAGCATATTTTGGAGGATGCCCACAATGGTCCCACTGGTGGCCATTACCTTGGTCACATCACTGCCCAGAAGATTCTACAGAGTGGTCTATGGTGGCCCTACGTTTTTAAGGATGCAATAGCATATTCTAAGGTTTGTGATGTGTGCCAGCGCTGTGGGCCGAAGCCAAGTAAGCAATCCAACCGTCCTCTGCAGGTTTCAATGGCGTGGCTACCTTTTGAGAGATGGGGCTTGGACTTTGTGGGTCCAATATATCCCCCCGCTCAACCAGGTAATCGCAAATATCTGTTAGTGGCTACAGACTATGCAACAAAGTGGGCAGAGGTACTGGCGACAGTAGATTGCACTGGCAATACAGTAGCCAAATTTTTATATGAAAATATTTTATGCAGATTTGGATGTCCCTTAGAGATCACGAGTGATAGGGGCAGTCATTTTGTGAATGACATGATCTCAAATTTGTTGGCCAATTACAAGATTTTTCATCGCAAGTCGTGCTCTTATTACCCTAGAGCCAATGGGCAGGCCGAGAGCACCAACAAGGTTCTGATCGCTCTACTGAGGAAAGCATGTTATCTCCATCCAGCATCGTGGGCTCAGGCTGTGCACGGCACTCTTTGGGCATACCGCACATCTTTCAAAGCAACAACGAATCAAACGCCTTTTCAACTCGCTTTCGGTTTGGAAGCCATAGCTCCATTTGAGTTCAACTACGGAGTCCCTAGGGTGGGCAGTCTGCGTGCAAGTTGGGGCATGGAATCTGCTTCTACATCCCGTCTCACCTTATTGGATGAAAGCCGCCGTTTAGCTTCACATGCTCTGCAAGCGGAGCAACTTCGTCGCAAAGCGTGGCATGATCGCCACCTCAGAAAGCCGAAAATAACGCAAGGCACACTAGTGCTGCTCTATCAGGCAAAATATTTGAAAAAAGCAAAGAAGCTGGTTCCAGCTTGGCAAGGCCCCTTCAGAGTACAGGAGATTTTGCCACAAGGGGCTGTCCAGTTAGTCACTTTGGATGGCGTTCCTTTGCCACTAGTAAATGGGTCCAGAATCAAGTGCTATCACTCCTCTGAGTAAACTGAGTAAAGGGTCTGCAACTATTCCGCTTTGTAGGTTCTATGTCCCATCTCTCTCCTCCCCAATATCTTTCCATTAGAACGGATGTTCTGTTGCTGTCTCAGTTCTGCTCTCCTCCCCACTAGCTTTCCACCAGAATGGATGTTCTGTTACTGTCTAGGTTTCTGTTGTTTGTAAGTTTCCGCCTTTCCTCTAAGATATCTTTTCTCCACTAAGTCCTCGCCTTTCCTCTAAGATATCTTTTCTCCACTAAGTCTTGGTAATTGGGTATTATCGACAACTTCTACAGTTCAGTCACTCCTCTAATTGTTTCTATTCTCAGTGTTATTTGCGATTAAGTATTAAGGTCCTTCCAGTTAAGCTTTCAGTCAAGCTTCTCGTCGGAGTGGGTTTGTTTAGTTTGAAAAGTGGAATCTGCTTGGGGAATCTGCTTAGATGGCGATTTTTACAGTGAGAAGTTGTAGTCAAGGATTTGATGAGACTCCCAATGCAATACTGTCTATGGGAAGAATATCAAAGACCTCTTGATTCCAATAGCAGCAAAAACCTTTGGTGCCATTAAAATTTCAATTTTGCTGCAGGAACCTTAATCTACTAATACCCTTCTTATCTGGAGTCAAAATTGCTCTCTCCTTGTATATCCTTGGAGTCAAAATTGCCCTCTCTTTGTATCTTCTCGAACTTTGTACTTGCTCAAAAATTATCCTCTCGTTGTATCTACTAACACTTTGTACCTTCTCTTCGCATCTGTTAACATGTTAACACTTTGTATTTGCTCACGCTCCTAAGCCATTAACCGACCATAGTCTCCCAACCCCTTGCCCTACCTAAACCTTGGTGCTCGCCCGTACCTCACTTAAACCCCCTCTCACCCCCTACCCTCTCCCACACCCCCTCTCGCCCCTACCCTCACTTAAACCCCCTCTCGCCCCCTACCCTCTCCCAGCACCCCCTCTCGCCCCTATCCTCTCCCACACCCCCTCTCGCCCCTATCCTCCCCTCTCGCCCCCTCCCCTCTCCCAGCACCCCCTCTTGCCCCTATCCTCCCCTCTCGCCCCTACCCTCTCCCACACCCCCTCTTGCCCCTATCCTCCCCTCTCGCCCCCTACCCTCTCCCAGCACCCCCTCTCGCCCCTATCCTCTCCTCTCGCCCTACCCTCTCCCAGCACGCACTCTCGCCCCTATCCTCCCTTCTCGCCCCTACCCTACCCTCTCGCCCTACCCTCTCTCAGCACCCTCTTCCCCTACCCTCTAAAAGTTCACATTCGCCCCTACCCTCTACCCCTGCCCTACTCTGGTTCGAATTTACCCCTATCCTAAATTACTCGCCCCAACCTAAATCGTTTTGCAAAAAAAATCCAACTTGGTCTACATCTGACATCTGACTGCTTTCCCATCACTTGGCTACTCAATGCTTTTCCATCACTTGGCTACTCAGCGGCTCTGTTTGGCTCTGTTTGTCATCCGACCTCACCATGCCAGGGGGTAGCAAGCAACAGCAAGAAGGAAGTAGCAAGAAAAAGGTAGAGTTGAAGAGGAGGAAAGCTCTGGTTGAAGAATCAGAGAGCGAAGCAGATGAAGCATCTGCAAGCAGCAGCAGCCATGACATAGATGACTTTACCTCCAGTGACCCAAGTGATGAGAGCTACAAAGCAGACTCAGCAGCATCTGATGATTTAGATGTAAATTCCGAGTCAGGTGCTTCCAGTGATCAGGAGGAACATTCAAAGGTGGCTCAGAAAAAAGAAAAGCAGCAAATCATCACTCATGAAATCAAGAGGCTTGCTTCTTCAAAAAATCGCACAGCATTCTCATTACATTTTCATATGCAGCAACCTCGACCATCTCTCAGTGAGGTGCTTTCGACTGCTCAGCTACGGACTTTGGGCCTCACAGCATTGGCTGATGCAAATTTACCTGATACTGTTCGAGCAGAACTGATACATCAACTGTTGAAAAACTTTCCAAAGGTCCGGGGCCACAAGCTAAGAGCTACAAGGCTTGGCCATGCCATGGGTATGACCAACTTTCCAGCTGTGAAGTCTACTACTCGCACTTTCTCTTTGTTGTCCAAGGATTCGACAATTCAAGCATGTCAAGAGCTATTGAGCTCGGATCACCCAAATTATGAGCGAAACAGACGGCTTCTCGCAATCTTCAGGTATTACTTTCTGGCTCGGGATGCCAAAGAAGACAAGGTACAAACATATATTCTCACTACATTCTCCCACTGCGACGGGCTATACTGTTTAATCCACACTGTCCCATGTGGATTCCACCAAATTCTCTTCAGCTCTTTGCAGTCTAGGGCTAAAAGATTTCGGGCCCAAGTGCAGTCTGTGCAGTTAACTTTTAGATATTTTGCAGCACCTCTCTTGGCATGGATCATAAACATACCTATTAACATAAATGAAGTGGATGAGGAACAGGGAACCTCGAAAGGGAAAAGGAAAACCGTGAGCATGCAGGTTGACCCCATAGTCACCAAGAAAAAGAAGATCAAGGCGAAAGTGGTGAAGGATACAGTGAAGTCTCTACTCTCCTTGCCACTTTGTGAGAGCCAGTAGACTAGGGTACATCTTCAGCGTCATACGTCTACTTCTACATCTGGTTCTGCTGTGCCGGCACCGGTGTCTACTGCCGCTCCTCAGGACAGGATGGTCACTTCACCCATACAGGATCCTCTTCCTTCTTCTCCCATCTTCACTCATACACCGGTCAACATATCACTCGCTCCACCTACAACAACAATCTCCGAGGCACCTACTACACCAAGTATCCCTACTTCTAGCTCGCCGGTTGTGCCACCAACTGCACCTACTGCTAGCTCGCCGGCAGTGCCGCATGTGCGCCCTCCAGCGTCACATCCATCTGAGGGATCTTCAGGTAGGACAGACTCCACTTCTCTGTTTCAGCTTTCAGAGAAGTTGCTTCAGGACTCCAGAGCTGCTATTGCCACCATCGAGCTAGGCGCGGAGCAGCTAGCTGCAACCCACCAGCATCACTCCGCCACATACGCAGCTATGGAGGCATCCCTGCGAGTTGCCGAGAGTGCCATCGCGATGCAACGATTTTTGCACTACAGCAGGCATTGAAGATAAAGTCGAGGATTATTGATGACCTAAAAGCACATGTGCACGGATTTTAAGAAATGCTTATGTATGATAACAGGCCTACCCAGGCTACTGTGGGATATGGGTGGACTATGCCAGGGATACAGGTCCAGAATCCAGCAGGCTTTGCAGTTCCAGCAGGTCCCTCTCAACCCTCTCAGCAGTTCATGGGACACTACCCACAGCCTTAGTTCCAGTACTTCACTCAGGGGTCTCAGGTCCAGATGCCACGCATGCAGAGCCAGAGTGTTCCTTGCTGTGACGGTGTTGCTGGTGCACACCGCCATGGTTGCGTTACTAGGCGTCCGGAGTTCATTTCAGGGTATGTGCTCCCATCCGCTGTGCAGCAGATGGCTGCTACAACCACAGGAAACCAGGTTACGCAAAGCACAGTACAGCAACCGCATAGTTACACTATCGATCTGATGGCTCCTCCCGATCCGGATACTTCTGGAGCAGCAGTGGCGACGACACTTTCCCTTGGGTGACAGGACTGTGCTCTTACCCCACCTTTCATTGTACATATAGTTACTTTTGCAATTTCATTCAGTTTTGGCTCACCGAGACGGTGACCAGTCTTGTGGCGGGCAACCTGTAGCAGGCTACAGTGTCACTTCACAGGACAGGCAATTGGACAGTTAGCTACAGTTGGTCTGGCTCACACTGGACGGACCCTTTGGGCTGGGAGTGACACGTGGCAGGGTACCTATGGTGGTCTAGTGGACATCGCGGCCAGGTCACCACCATCACTCAGTTTGGAGATAGACTTAGCTGGCAGGACATTTATGGGCCGTTGATGGCTCTTATGGTTGTACATATGAGTAGTCGTTTGGGGCAGTTCTATCTTATCTTGCACGTAGACGTCTAGGTCGAGTCTTACACAGAGCACTGCTTCACCATCCATGCACATCTGAGCCTCGACACCCCATTTGTACCTGTGAGTCCTGGGCTGGAGCTGAGTGTGCTGCCAAGTCAGAGTTTGTACATGGTTCTTTGAGCTAGCTGAGTCCATATGTTCTGGTCTACTGCTGTGTCTCTGTTGTTATCCATTGTTTCTGTGTTTCATTCTGTTTGAGAGTTTCTATTTGTTGAGTGAGATTGTCACGCACATTGCACTGAGGGACACCCACACTGTAGAGAGCACGACACATTATCCGCGCTGCACTGAGGCTGAGGTGTAGGTCGTGGCCTCCTCCGTGGACAGGCCTTCGCTAGGTGGCCCATCTGTCTGCAAATGAAGCACTGGTTCGGGAGACCCGAGTACTCCACACTCTGTCTAAACCAACCCCCACTCACCCGAGGCAGAAGAATGACCTTCGGGAGCGTGTGGGTATCTCTGACCAAAACTCGAGTTGAAGGGATGCCAGCCGCCTTGGCGGCTACTGATGCTGCCGTACGAGGTGTCTCCAGGACAGTCCCGATGACGGAGCCAATCCTAGAGAGAAGTGGAAGGTACTCCCTCCGTAAACCCGGAAAGCAGACTGAGATGGGGATGTCTGCCTCTTCTACTAGCACATCCAAAGTCGGGTCAAAACCATGCCGCCACTGTCGAAAGTGGGCGCGTGGTGCTCGGATGGCCAATGGACTCATAGCTATGACCTTGGAGGCCATCTTGGAAGTCTCGAACTTGATCTGGTAGTACCCCCGTCCGAGAATCTGGACATCCAAGATCTTGCCCACCTCTGCGAGAAGGCGGGCCTGGAGAAGGTCTCGCAGCTCTCCTCTGCTAGGACGGGTCCCGAGAACCTTGCAGATGACAAAAGTCGCCTGCAAGCACTCTACCTCTGCGGCCAGGGAAGGGGGTGGCAGCGGACGGGCTTGGGGGCAGCAAGGGGCGAGGGCGGCGGGCAGCAGAGGGCAAGGGTGGTGGGCTGGGCTGGGCGAGGGAGGCAACGCGAGGGCGAGGGGGGCAGCGAGAGGGCAAGGGAGGCAGCGCGAGGGGGCAGTGCAGGGGCTGGAGGCAGCGCGAGGGCGAGAGTGAGGGGGGCGGGGGGAGCGTGCAGCAGCAACGCTTCTGACAAGGTTCTTTACTTGCAATTGGTTCCATTTTTCTTATTGCTCACTCTCCAAGCTCTCGTATGCGTCGGCTCATTAACCCCCATCATAGTCATGAGTTCCGTTACCTCTTCGTCCACATTATCTTTGTTTTTAAGGCCACAAATCCGCACATGCAAGGCACGCACACGTCTTCTTTGCTCCTCTTTTAGTGTCAAGTTAATAATGGTGGGTGTGGACATTGTTTCCTTGCCTTTCCCTTGCTTGGCGAGCTCGATCCATTTCTCGGCCTCGTTTGCTTTTTGTTGAGTCTTTGTAATAACATCCACCCAAGAAGTCGTCATTTCTTTGTGTTGCTCCTCCCCCTCTTTGATGGCCCGCACTTGCTCTTTAATTGTGTTGAGTTCTTCAATTACTGGCGGTTGAAGCTCTCCCTCTTCAACTGTGGTTCATGATCGCACCTCGGCAAGCTCCTTCTTGAGTAATGCAATTTCCTCATCTTGGGTAGTCACACGACCTTCAAGTATGTTTATCTTGCTTCCCTGAACCGACACGCGTTCTTCAAGTGTCTTTATTGTGCCTAGGATGTTGCGGTTAATTTTGGGTATGGTCTCGCACATTTCTTCTTTGCATTTTTGAATGGCCTGCTCCAGAGGGTGTCCTTGTCAATTTGCTTCTTCATGTTTGAGAACCACAATGAGAGAGAGAGAGAGAGAGAGAGAGAGAGAGAGAGAGAGAGAGAGAGAGAGAGAGAGAGAGAGAAAGAAAACCACACTTTATAGATAGTTATGTTCACATCAGGCATAGATTTTTATGCCACATTTGTCGACCTGCAATTCTGAACCCACATCACATATACATTTTTCTACCACCCCTATCTATACTCTGCAGTCCTGAGAACTCTGCAAAAATCTGAAAACATGAAAATTTGAAAATTATTGCCCTGAATATCTGAATTTTGCTGAAAATCTCTGCTGCTGAATTCTCCGAATTTCTGCAGGTTCTGAATCTCTGAGCTTCTGCAGCTACCAGCTAAAATTCACCAAGTTTTTGCAGGTTCTGAAGACTGCAAGGGGGGCAAATTTCTTTTGGCTGCAGGGGGGCTGAGGCAGCGCCAGAAGGGGGGGAGTGAGGCAACGTGCGGTAAAGTGGGCAGGGAGCGGGAAGGGGGGAGAGAGAGAGAGAGAGAGAGAGAGAGAGAGAGAGAGAGAGAGAGAGAGAGAGAGAGAGAGTCTGTATCTGCACTTGCTAGACTTGGACTTGTAGTCAAATTTGTGGATGGCAGATGTACAGTTCATGATCTCAGTTTTGGTGATGAAATTGTTGCATCTGGGCTTTTGAGCCGTTTGCTGTATAAGCTCACTTTTTATGACAAGTGTGGACAAAATTTTGGAAATGCAGTTGCAGATTCAAGGGCTATTTTAGATGCAAAACTTTGGCATGCATGTTTTGGTCATCTGAATTTTGCCAATTTGCTGCGTTTGCAACAATCTGATATGGTTGCTTCTTTGCCGCCTCTTGAAGCACCTGTCAAACATGTTTGTGAAGGCTGTATTTTGGGTAAGATGCAGCGTTCGAAGTTTCCAAAGGATGGTTCAGTTAGGGCCACATGCAGGTTGCAACTTGTGCATAGTGATGTTTGTGGGCCCATGCAAACTCCGTCCTTGGGCATTTACCTTTACTTCGTGACTTTCATTCATGATTACTCCAGGCATGCATGGGTATTTCCGCTAAAAGCAAAGTCCGAAGTTTTTATGTGCTTTAAACAATTTCTGGCTATGGTTCAAAATGTCTCGAAATGTACTATGGGCACCCTCCGTTCCGATCGAGGGAAAAGTATATGTCTTATGAATTTAATGCATTTTTGGCTAGTCATGGGATAAAACACCAATGTACAGTGTCTTATACACCTCAGCAAAATAGTGTTGCTGAGAGGAAAAACAGGTCACTTATGGAACTGGCACGATGTATGGTCAAAACTCAAGCTTTGCCACATTCTTTTTGGCTTGAGGCCATCATGTGTGCCACTTATGTACTAAACAGGTGTCCTACGAAAGCTTTGCAGACTATTACTCCATATGAAGCATGGCATGATAGAAAGCCTTCTATTGAGCACATGTGTGTTTTTGGTTGTTTGGCATATGCTTTGGTGTCACAAACACAACGCAGAAAATTGGATGATAAGGCTGTCAAATGTATTTTTGTTGGTTATAGTGCTGAAAGCAAAGGTTGCAGGTTGTATCATCCGCAAACAAAGCGTATTCTGGTTTCACGGGATGTAGTGTTTGTGGAAGATTCTGTTTAGCCCTTGCTGTCATGTACTAGAGAAAGTAATGTAAGCTCAGAGGACATTTATAACACTTCGTTGCCTCTTTTCAGTGGTGGAAATACGAATATAAACTCCAATGAGGTAAATGTACAACCTATAGGAGCTTCAGAAAATGTTACAGATCAGCCTATTACTGATGCAGATGTACATGATGTACTTCATGAGGAAAAGGCTGAAAATGAGCAGGCTAGAGGTATGCTAAAATGGTTGGTGCATACATTGCGTGACAGGAGGCTCTCGCATGCATCTTATGCATCAGATTGTTATGCTTTGGCTGTGTCTAGCTTACATGATGTTGAGGAACCTCTGTCTTTTGATGAAGCACAAAATTCAAAAAATTGGATGGCTGGCATGCAATCAAAATATGATGCACTTATAGAAAATGACACATGGACTTTATGTGATTTTCCTCCTGGCAAAAAAGGCCATTGGTACGAAGTGGGTTTACAAGTTGAAACGCAAGTTGGATGGTGAGATCGATCGCCATAAGGCTCGACATGTTGCAAAGGGTTATGCACAACAAAAAGGCATAGATTATGAAGAGACTTTTCCTCCCACTTGTCGTATGACTACTCTGCATTTTCTATGTGCAATGGCAGCTCATTTTGGTTGGGATGTACATCAATCAGACATTGTTACTGCTTTCTTGAATGGTGGCATATTTGAGGAAGTTTATGTAACGTAGCCTCGTGGTTTTGTCAAGAAAGGACAAGAGGACAAAGTGTGCAGATATAAGAAGGCTTTGTATGGGTTGAAGCAATCTCCTCGTGCTTGGTATGAGAAAGCTGACACTCATTTGGTAAACAAGGCTTTCGTAAAGTCCAACGGAAAGCACATTGTATGTAAAGCATGAGGGTGATGTACTTCTCATTGTGGTTCTTTATGTCGATGATTTGTTGACCACTGGACCAAATGAGAGACATTACTGAATTTAAGGCTGATTTGAATGCTACTTTCAAGATGAAAGATTTGGGGCTGTTGCATCATTATTTGGGTATACAGATTAAGCAGTGTGATGGTGGTATTGCCTTGTGTCAGAAAAGTTACATAGAGACATTACTATGTAAGTTTGGACTTGGAGGATTGCAAACCTATTGCCACTCCCATGAAAACAGGTCTGAAATTGAGTCTTCATGATGCTGGTGATCGTGCAGATGTCACTCTTTACCAAACTGCTGTTGGATGCCTCATTTATGTATGCAACACGAGGCTGGATATTCAGTTTGCAGTGTCACAGGTCAGTAGATTTATGCATAGCCCAGGGTCTAAGCATTGGCAGACTGTCAAGAGGATTTTCCGCTACCTTAGTGGCACTTTACATCTTGGCTTGTTTTATCCTAAGGGGGGATCATTGCCGCCAGACTTACATGCTTTTTTGGACTCAGATTGGGCTGGTTGTTTTGACACGCAAGTGTCCACAAGTGATTTTTGTTTCATTCTTGCCAGTTCATCTATATCATGGTCGAGCGAGAAGCAACCATTGTGGCCACTTTGAGTTGCGAGGCTGAGTACAGGGTAGTCTTCACAGCTGCGGTTGACTGTGTATGGCTCAGATGCCCTATGGTTGATTTGGGTGTTGGACAGGACACTGCCAACACTATCTACACTGATAATCAGAGCGCATTGGCAGTTGCGAGGAACCCAGTTTTTCATGCTCGCACAAAGCACATTGAGGTGCATTACCACTATGTCAGGGAGAGGCTTTCAGTAGGAGAGATAAGCTTGGCTTATGTTTCAATACAGGACAACCTTGCAGATCTTTTCACAAAGGCATTGTCTCGTGAGAAGCTCGAAGTTTTCCTCAAAGCTTTGGGCTTACTCCCCTTTGTGGACTGATCATGTCCTCAGGGCATGGCACTTCCCTTTACTCATGTGTCAGCTCTCGTTCACCCATCATTCCAGGGGTGATTCGTTACCATAACATGTGAAAGTGATGTGTGTGAACACATTAGGACCGCCGTGGCATGTTTTCTCTCTCTAGGAGGTTTTTTTCCGCGTGCATTGTATATATGCCCATCACTCTGGGGCTATCTATCTTTCCATTGCACACTAAGTAATACACTCTCTATCGTGTGTCTTGAGCTTCCTTTGTCTTCTCCAAGCTGTGTGCGTTTCTCTGCAACCCTAATTCCAACACCTACCCCCTCGCCCTTACCCACCCCCACCCCTACCCCCTACTTCTTTCTCCGCTACCCACCCACCCCACCCCACCCCACCCCCTTCCATCTCTCTCCCCTACCCAACCCCTCTAGCCCCTATCCACCCCACCCTTGCCCCTATTCACCCCCTCTCCATCTCTCGCCCCTACCCACCCCTAGCCCACCCTCCTCGCCCCTACCCACCCCCTCTCCATCTCTAGCCCTAATCACCCCCTAGTTCACCCCCTCTGACCCTAGCCCATACCCACCCCCACATCCTCGCCGAGTTCCTGGAGAGATGTTCCAATTGTGCCCTTGTCAGCTCCTTGTGGATAGCGCCCCAGTCTCCCAGTTGCACGCTTGCATTCGGCATCTGCATATTTCCATGGATTGGATTACCTCTGCTTTGTTCAATTGGCATACCTTAATTGGCTCATATTTCCTTTTATTATTCTACAGTTTTAATGTTCTCTCTAGTTTCAATGTTCTCTCTCACCGAGACGATGAGCGATCTTGTTGCAGGCAGCCTGTAGCAGGGATATAGTGTCACTGGCACAAGAAGGGTAGTTAGTTGCAGTTGGTTTCGTCCGAGAAAGAAACGCCAAAACAAAAGTTTCGTGCAAACTCAATAAATATACGTAAGTTTAAGTGGTATAAGTTGAGATCTATGTTTTAAGCATTACCTTACAATTAGACATGAAAAAGAGGGAGAATAGGACTAACTTTCATCATTAGAAGCAAGGTAGAAGCTACATTCATGACATTGAGGATTTTAGGACCGAAACAAAGAACAAGAGGCTTCAAGGTTTACATGTAACATGAGCCTTGAGTTTACCTTTGAAACGTCGAAACTTATATAGAAACGTTTTTGAAACGTTTCGTACGTTTCATGAGTGAAGAAACGAGTTTCTTGGCAACACTGGTCTGGAATTCACACTGGATGGACTCACGCTAGGGCAGTGACACGTGGTAGTGATACGAGTGGTGGCGTAGTGGACAGCGTGGCTAGATCACCACCACCGCAGTTTGGAGATAGGCATAGCTGGATTGGGATATTTTGCTATCCGTTGCTAGCTCTTTGTGATACATATATGTGTGGTTGGTTACAACGTGGTATATCATATCATCATCCACTTTCTAGGGTCTAGCATCTTGGGTCTTGAGTCTCGAGTCCAACACCACACATCTGCACCCTCTCTGCACATTGGAGCCTCGACACGCCCCTTGAACCTGTGAGTCCTGGGCTTGGCGTTGAGGGTGCTGCCAGCCAGAGTCTTGTATGGTTCTATGAGCTAGTGGAGTTCCATGATGCTTTGAGTCTATTTGCAGCCCGCGACAAGTGTGAGATTTAGCGCGCGCGCGCACGCACACACACACACACACACACACACACACAGAGAGAGAGAGAGAGAGAGAGAGAGAGAGAGAGAGAGAGAGAGAGAGAGAGAGAGAGAGAGAGAGAGAGAGAGAGAGAGAGAGAGAGAGAGAGAGAGAGAGAGAGAGAGAGAGAGAGAGATGAAATGAAATGAAACGTAATATTAACGTCTTCAATTGGCCAAAATGACCTATGAGACCAAAAGGTTACATGTGGTGAATCTAATACTAGGTCTGGGTACAAAAAGTACAAAGAACTGAAAGAAAAATAGTGGGTAGGGGTGGGGTGAAAGCTGATACAAAGGGTGAGCTGATACAATGGAGCTCTCTGACAATCGAGGCATCATCTACATATACATCAGTATTCGGGACGGCTCCTATGTCGCGCCAGTATAGTATGGATCCTCTGTTGCAATCTGCGTCGATATTGAGAGGGCCCCCTCATCCTTGGACGACGGGACCACCGAATTTTATTTCCCGATCAAGCAGTATACCTCTGGTGCCTCTGGTGTTGTTATGCTGTGGGGACTGCTCGAACTCCTCTGTCTGTGACTGAAAAAAATGTGTAATCTTCCGCTGTCGCTGGATCTCTCTCATTGTGCCTCTCTTCAAGAGGTCCTCTGTGTTTGCAAATCCCCAGTAAGTATAATCCGAGGCATCTTTGATCCTGGTATCTCATGACTCTAGAAAGTGGCCCAAAACCCTCTTTGAATAGACAGTGAAAGCGGGCTCGTATCAATTATCATCCACGAAGGTCAAATATGACCCATGGGACTATACAAAACAGGACTGAGAGGATGTTGGGAGGGTAACAAAAAAGGAGACAAAACCTAGGGGGAGTCGGATGAGGGGGGAGCCCCTTTGGGAGTTCGAAACTTGTAAATGATGGCTTTACCTCCTCGATAGACTACCCATTTACCTTGCTTGTTAGCTTCATACATCTTCTTGAACTCACTTTTTTTATTCTTAAGATGGTCAGCTCCTTTGTATTGCAGAGCTTTGTTCCCTTGAGGAGGTGGGATTGGCGTAGCAACTTCAGTCGCTCCTCTTTGTCTCTGAAAGTGAGAACACATTGCTCGGGTGGCACAGATCCAAGAGACGGTTTCTGGCTTGAGCCGTGTCATTGAGCTTAGTTGCCTCTTGAAGGGTATCTTTGGTAGTGCACCCTGGTGAGGGAAGCCCACCTATGCGAATCTTCAAGGCATTCTCTTCTTGTAGTCTTTGTTCACAAAGTTCCGTTGTCACACGTCTCCACTTCGGCAATGGTTACCAAGTGTCCTTGCGTAAACTTTGCTTCCAGCTCCTTGACTTTGTCGGTTGCAAGACCAATCACGAAATCAAAGCGTGCCTCTAGCTCACTAAGGCGAGTTTTGAGGTCGCGGTTTTCTTCCATGACTTGATCAAGGGCTGCTTGAAGTTGCGTGATACGATGGAGTTTGCTGGGAGCTGCTACGAGTGTAGCAAAACTCGGTTGTTGCACAAGAGTTTTCGGAGTGTTGGTTGGCATTGTGAGAATCATGGATAGCAAACTGTGTGAGGAGCAAAAGATTAACCTTAGGGTTAAGTATCTTAAGGTCATATGAGCCTCTGTAACACCAAATCGTGTTCGATTGCTCGATTGCCAAGAGCGCTCGATGATGGCGGACCTACGCTCTACAGCACGACAGCGCACAGACCATAAGAGCTCAAAAATCAGCATCAGCACCTCGAGCACAAAGTAGTGTCCGAGCTCTGCAGCAAGACAGACCGCCGCACTGAACTTGGGGAGATATTGGAGAGAGGTAGATGTGGAGGGGGGGGATTGTTAGCACTAACGCCTCCCCACAGAGCTGCCCCTCGCCTTGGGGGAGGATAGGGCTGAGAGAGAGAGAGAGAGAGAGAGAGAGAGAGAGAGAGAGAGAGAGAGAGAGAGAGAGAGAGAGAGAGACGGATGAAATGATTAACGTCTTCCAAAGGCCAAAATGACCTATGAGACCAAAGAGTTACATCATGGTGAATTCGATACAAGATCTGAATAAAAAGAAAGAAACTAACCAAATAGAAACACTACTAGAGCTGTAAAAGGTGGGTATCAAGAGCCTAATGTAAGAGTGTGCGTGTGCGGAAGCGTGAGAGAGAGAGAGAGAGAGAGAGAGAGAGAGAGAGAGAGAGAGAGAGAGAGAGAGAGAGAGATATGAAATGTTCTATTAACGTCTTCAAGAGACAGAAGACCACAAACGCTATGTGTAGGAAAGGGGGCCATTAGTCCTCCCACTGACTACGAGAGCAAGAAAACCTCAGTACTACAGATGATAATAAAATGTGTACCCCCCTGGCCCCATATATATGAGTACTCAAAGTGGGTGCCCAACTCGAGTGGACGGCCAGTCCCAAACTCGGGCGGCCGGACAAGGTACAACCTACACTATGGGTGGCCCGCCCGTAGACACTAGCCGTACAAGGAAGTGCCCTAGACCTGTGTGAAGCAGTAGAGTGGTGTAAATCTAACACCCCCTCTCAACACCTGATCCTGAACAAACCGCGTGAACCCGAAGATGTGAGGCAAATGATGAAGATGTCTGTTGCAATGTCCACTGAAGGATACTCCATGAGTGTAGCAGCAGTCTGGGGTGTCACGATTGCCAAGAAATCTCCGCGGTACAGGTACAGTGCATTGTGTGCTCCTCTCTTGCAGTGTACAGTGCAGTGTAGTGTGTGCTACTCACAAGCAGTATAGTAAACTAGTTGTGTGCTCCTCATAAGCAGTGTGAGAGCGATTGGTTTTAGTAGAGATACAGGTGCAGTGCATTGTGTGCTCCTCTCTTGCAGGTGCCAGCTTTGAGTGCAGTGTGCGGTTCGTAGTACTTACTAATTAGAGTCAAGACTTCAGACTTCAGTCTTGGATTATCATGATTCATTATGTATTTATTTTGATACTCTTAGTTTTATGTGACCATGACAGCAGACATCTGACACTATTTGGTTAGCTAAGCTCACCTTTGTGTTTCCATTGTTCGATTAGAGTCGTGGACTCTAGTTTTTGGCATTTGCAATGGTCTATTGTTGATTTGCTAGTCTTTATTACAAGTCTTGGTGAATGCATATATAAATGTATGAAGTACACTCAGTTTTAGGCTTTGTGAAAAAAAGCACGAATTTTTACTCAATCCATTCTGTACTATGTACCTTACGAACCCAATTTGTACTGAACACTACGTACCTAACTACCTTGAACTCCTCGTATGAGTGCATAGGTGTGTCCATAGCAAACCACAAGTCAACCCCCCCCCCCCAAGAGTGCGCAACCGTTGAATGATGGCTGGAATGAATGGATCTCCCAAGGATCTTACCCACGTAGATGATCAAGCCGATGTCGAAACTACCGTGTACTGCAGCAGTCACAGAGAGACCGCACAAACCACCATTAGATGGTGTCCTAGCAGTAGGTAACTTCATCCTCTGTGAAAAACACAAGCCAAGAGGCTGCCGTCCACCCAAAAACGCAACCGCAAGGTGATGAAAACGCTACTGTCCAGCCATTTTCAGCGTGGTCGTATGCTCCCGGCAGAGTCCGGAGCGGTGTAGAGGGTGTAGGGAGGGCGGGGAATCAATGTCACAACCCGAGGTGGGCTGACAACAAAGAAAAAACAACAGGTGTATGGTGGAAATCTGGTGAAAACGGAGAGGATACGGGCCGGCAAGGCATTGGATGCCAAGCTGGTGTGGAAGGGAAGTTTAGTGGGTGAGAAGCTGAGCGCTGCCCCTCCATGCTGAAAACGCAGAAGATCCCAAAAACGCAAGAGGCAGCAAAAACGCTGATGGATCGGAGGGGTTTTTCGGCGACGAAATTGCCCAGAAAGTGTAGCGTTGGTAGCCAGAAACAAAAAATGCTGGCATGATATGGAAAAACGCAGGTGGAGGGGGGGTCCTCTGCGAGAGAAAAGTGCCAAAGTCCATCGCCTGCTTGGCTTTTGCAAAACGTTGGCAGATCTGCAGAAAACGCTGATGCTTTCCAAATACGCTGGCTGATCTGATCTTTTTGGGAGGAGTACCGGATGCGGAAGAAGCGCCTTGGACCATGGAGAGCGTGAAGCTGTTGATACCATGTGAGAGTGCGCATGTGCGAGAGAGAGAGAGAGAGAGAGAGAGAGAGAGAGAGAGAGAGAGAGAGAGAGAGAGAGAGAGAGAGAGAGAGAGAGAGAGAGAGAGAGAGAGAGAGAGAGAGAGAGAGAGAGAGAGAGAGAGAGAGAGAGAGAGAAGACCACAAACACTATGTGTAGGAAAGGGGACGATCAGCCCCCCACTGACTACCAGAGCAAGAGAACCTCAGTACAACAAATGATAATAAAATGTGTACCGAAGGTGGGTGCCCAACTCAAGTGGGCGGCCGGCAGCCCCAAACTTGGGCGGCTGGACAAGGTACAACCTATGCTATGGGTGGCCAGCCCGGAAGCACTAGCTGTACAAGGAAGTGCCCTAGACTTGTGTGAAGCAGCAGAGTGGTGTAAATCTAACATCTAAGAAATATATATACAAAAAGTGGGTGCGTATCTCAAAGAATAGATACAAAATGGTGGATATGTGTATCAGAATCCAGAGATGGCTCACATTGGTCGCTCCATGATAGTGTCGATGTCCTCCATGGTGAGAGTCTGCACAGGGCATCTCCCATGTGTCGCCAATATAGATCTGATCCTCTGCTGCAACCTCCTCTGTCGATGGGAGCATCCCCTCATCCTTGGTCTCTTGGATCTCCCCAACTCTGTCGCTCGATCACTCATTATACCTTTGCTAGTGATGTGCCCAGTATCCCTCTTCTCTCGCTGGTCTTGTCTTTGCTTAATTTATGGATGAAAGAACATTGTGATCTGTCTCTGGGTGCGATCAAAGAAAGGGATAATTTTGCACTTCCCCTCAATGGAAGCAAAGGAGTTCTTGAAAAAGAGGCTAACTTTAAAGAAGACACGTTTCTTAGGAGATGATCTTACCTTGGCACAACTAGCACACATGATGGAGGTCATGCCAGAGATCAAGGCGGCAAGTGAGAAGGGGAAGGTGGCTTTCTATAGAGATGGCCTCGTTGTGATTATGGAGAGACATACCACATGACGGTGCGAGGCCTATGGGACCAAACTCAACATTGTTGCTTGGACTGTAACGGGTCTGAGAATGGATGTAGGAGCCTTTGAGGTGAGCGTCACTAGTAGGGACATTGTATTTTACTTGGAGAAGCATCAGGAACCGGGACAAAGTTTACCACATGTTAGTGGATATAGATGGGAGTCTTCTTGGACTGTAACGGGTCTGAGACTGGATGTAGGAGCCTTTGAGGCTAGGGTCACTGGTAGGGACATTGTATTTTACTTGGAGACGCATTAGGCACCTGGACAAAGTTTACCACATGTTAGTGGATATAGATGGGAGTCTGCTAGTAGACAGGAGAAGAGATTGGGATGAGGGTCCGGCGGAGTGGCTAAACTTTACAGGGAGGAGTTACAACCGATGATACACATTTCTCGTGGAGATGATCATGCCAGGTATATGCGGGTGAGACCGAGGCCAGCGACTGGCAGATACTTATATATTGCTACATGCTATTTTGCACCTAGTACTTCAGCTTATGCGGCACCTAAAGGGCAATCACCATTTACGAAAACATGTGGGAATTTTCCAAAGATGGTGATATCATGATTTTGGGAGATTTCAACACGAGGATAGCATAGTGCTAGTCAGTCTTGCATGACTAGTGCTAGTCAGTCTGCAAAGATGTGTGTGTGCGTGTGTGTGAGAGAGAGAGAGAGAGAGAGAGAGAGAGAGAGAGAGAGAGAGAGAGAGAGAGAGAGAGAGAGAGAGAGAGAAAGAGAGAGAGAGAAGAAGAAGAAGAAGAAGAAGAAGAAGAAGAGGAAGAGGAAGAGGAAGAGGAAGAGGAAGAGAGAAAGAGATGAAATGAAATGATTGGCCAAAATGACCTATGAGACCAAAGAGTTACATCATGGTGAATCTGATTTAAGGTATGGATAAAAAGAAGATACTAACCAAACAGAAACACAACTAGAGTTGTAAAAGGTGGGTATCAAGAGCCTAGAGGTACATATACAACAGGTGCATGCGTATCTCAAAGAAACAGTTACAAAATGGTGGATGTGTGTATCGAAACCCGGAGATGGCTCGCATTGGTCGAAGCATGACCGTGTCGATGTCCTCCATGGTGAGAGTCTGCAAAGGGCGTCTTCTAGATCTGATCCTCTGCTGCAACCTCCATCGATGGGAGCATCCCCTCATCTTGGCCTCCTAGATCTCCCCAGCTCTGCTGCTCGATCACTCAATATACCCCTACTAGGCTACTAGTGATATGGTCTCTATCCCTCCTCTCTGGCTGATCTCTTCTTTACTCAATCTCTGGATGGAAGAACATCATGTTTTGTCTCTAGGCGTGTCTCCCGGTTTGTGAGTTTCTCTCTCTCTCTCTCTCTCTCTCTCTCTCTCTCTCTCTCTCTCTCTCTCTCTCTCTCTCTCTCAATAACCTTGCTCGATGTCACTGAATCTCTTGTAGATAAATAGTCCAAGACATCTCTGATCTTGGTATCTCATAATTCTGGATTGAGGCCCAAAACCCTCTCTAGAGAGGTAGTGAAAGCGGCCGTATGTTGCTCCTTTGTATATATAGTGGAGCTCTGTCTCTGGCTCTCTCTGACATGGGTGGCACTACCAGGCCTTAGCTGAAATGCCTCGAAATTGGCTAGTCTCAATCTCCAATTGTGTGATGATGTTCGAATTTGTCCAATAGCACATCGTAAGCCATGGGACAAGTGAGTGTCCATGTCTCCACAGCCAACCGAGCATAACGAACTTGTGGGAGCTCCCATAAGTTGTGTATGAATGCCATTGATCTCGTAAGAGCCTTGACTACGAGAGAAGGGGCAGCCAGCTCTGCTCGGATGATCGCATCGGGAAGCGAGGCCTTAGCCTTGATCATCTTGGAGATCATGGAGACAAGGGCCTCTCCATGTCTTGCCACCCATCTATACGTCCATGCTGATGACTATGATGATCTACTGAGGGTCCCCATATTTGCACTCCATATAGCATAGCCGAGGCAACTAGAGCATTAAAAAGCCATAGCTTGGTGCGAGGCTCAGAAACTGAACTTGTGAACACATATCCTCCAAACCTCCCAAAGCCGCGTATGCTCTAGTTAGTCTAAGCTCCTTAACTTCCTCATCCACATTATCACGGTCTTTGTAGGCTCCTTTGTCTTGTCTTTCTTGGCCACTCCAATCCACTTCTCGGCCTCTCTCTCTCTCTCTCTCTCTCTCTCTCTCTCTCTCTCTCTCTCTCTCTCTCTCCCCCCCCCCCTTCTCATAACCCTAGCACAGCAGAGGTGCCGTCGTCCTCTTCCCCTCAGTCTCCCGTGGGGTGTGACGACCCTCCACTAGTGTCAACTCTCGAGTTGGTTCCAGTGAACCAAGAGCAGATTCGGCCGACTACTGTGTGCTGGTCTGTGATGGCCGTGTGCTGGGCTGACCTTGTCGGCCATTCTCGTACCGTTTTAGTTTGAGGCTAACAAACCCTAAGGCCTCTAAGCAAGGGTTCTTGCAAGCCACAAAAAATTGTTTTTGTGTGTGGGTACTTGACAAGGAGAAGCTCATGAAGACCAAAGAAACTACTCCGAAGTCGAGAACACGACCGAGTTTTGCTGCTGTTTTAGCAGCTCCGATGTTGCTAAATTGGCTTTATTTGACAAAAAAATAATTCTAAATGAATTATTGGATTTATAAGTGAGAGGGTTTTCTCGCTTGGAGCACAAAGGAAAAATAATTCTAAATGAATTTTTTGGAATTTTAATCTGTAAGGCCACCAGGAACTCGTACTTCTGATGCGTCACATCGGATGGGTGACAGGGAGCATCGGGAAGAAGTATCCGACCATCCGGGAACGGACATCTCTGATGCGTCATAGGATGGGTGACATAGAGCATCGTGAAGGAGATTGTACCGTAAGTTCGGTAGGAAAGGACTGGGTGATGGGTATTCTTGATGCGTCACAAGGTGGGCTGCATCAAAAAGGGAATATCCATACTCAGGAGGAAATTCCGAACTGTGTTAGAATTGTGCACAAGGAAAAGCAAGCACTTGAATGAAGATGGGTTCAGAGGAAAGTTTGAGGAAAAAAAAGATGATTTTTGAGAATGTGGGATTGCTTTTCGGGAAAGCAGACGCTTTTTCGCAAGGAAGTCGAGGAATTCTATGTCAGCATTGCAACTGTGCATGTGATTGCATCCAGGGACGCCTGGGAACTGCTGTGAAAGCATTGTTTTTAACTTATAAAGTTTTATTGAGTTTTTGGGCAGATTCAACCTATTTTTAAAATACGTTGGATGCCCACTTGATAAGCGGGCAGCCATCTGATAAATAAGGCAACAGATCAGCCAACGTTTTCTCTCTCTTTTTCAAGCAGAACATCGCAACAAAAAAGACCGCGATCTCTACGGGAGCAGTTATTCGTGCGGAGCGATAAAAGCATCAGATGCCCTCACTCAGAGGGGAGGATCAGTTTTTGCAAGAAGGAGATGCTGTTGCAGAGTTCACCTGCAAAGAAGACGTTTGCCGGTGATGCCCATGGCTGCCCCAAGTGTACCCGATGTCGCCAAGACCCAGTGCGCGAGTTCCCTCGTGAAGAAGTGCCTACGGAGCGTGTTTCCATCGTGATAAGCTGCTGTTTTTCTCTGTCTTCAGCCCATAAACGTCGTAGACGGGGTTGATTTACGAGAAGGAACCCGAGAACACATCTCTTTTGTGTGTAGGATTGGAAGAGAGGATTTTCTATGTAGAGATCTCTTCCGAGGAATTGCTTTTCGAGAACTGAGTTGCATTTTGAGCGTCGAGACTTTGAAGGTAACGATTTTCATGTTATGATCTCTGAGTATTTGATTGCAGGTGTACTTCCTCTTCGTGAGAGAGTAGGAGCAGAGGAAGGCATGAGCCTCTGCAGGAGAAAAGCGTTCTGAGGACCTAGAGCTAGATCAGCCCAAGGGTTTCGTACCCGAGTTTGGGAAGTAGATCCATGGATTGGAGAGAGGTAGTCTCTCAAGTTGTGATCCGGAAGTTGGGATTCCCAAGTAAGGACTTCGTGTCTGGGAAAGTAGAGTTGTTCTGCGAGAAGAGGACTCTGGAAACAGAGCTGGAAACGAGAGTGGTAGAAATGTCATGCCCCGAGTCTAGAAGGTGAGATCCAGAGGCGAGAACCTTGGTTCTCAAGGATTTGGAATAAGGAACGGAAGTTCCTTGGAATAGGGATTTGCCCTAGGAATCGAAAGCTGAGGCTTCCGAGAACCATCAAGTCTTATTCTAGAACGAACGTGGTAATACGTTCGGTTAAAGTGCTTGTATAGACTTCTCCTCAGTAATAAAGATACTATTACGGGGGGGACACCAGCCCATCTTCTGGTCCCCAGTACTGTGTCGATCTTATCACTCTCTATCTCTCTCTCTATCTATTTCTCTCTATACCCTCTGGCTTCAGTAATAAGTGATAAATTCTATTTATCCAAGTATATTCTATATTGCTATACGCTCCCGTTTGTGACAGTGGTATTAGAGCATGGTCTCCTCTCTTTCTCTATAAAGGAGGACAACTCTGGGAAGATACAGGAAGAAGCCATGACAAGCCAAGAGAGAAGTAAGCAGGCGGAACCCTAAGCCCTGCAAGAAAAAGCTCGCAGAGTTTGGAAAATTTTTCTCTTTGCAAGAAGTCGACACAAGACTTGGGATTCTCTACGAAGGTGACAAGAGCATGATGCTCAAGAACCTAGAGAATCTGAGGAGCGGAATGCTCAAGATACTTCAGAACCCAGAAGATATCCATGAACATCAATCCAGAACCATAGCCAAGAAATCCCGTCATTTCGGGAAGGATATGAAGAAGGTCTTTAGACCTCAGAACCCTCCGGTCAAGTTTGATACTTTTGACGGAAGGGAGGATGTTCCGAAAGCTACCGCTTTAATTCGACAGTATGAAGTTGCCTTTGCAAACGACAATTTCTGAGAAGCCTCGAAGGTGAGGCATGTGACCAAACACCTCAAGGGGATTGCAAGTACTTGGTGGTATACCAAGGCTCTGCAAGGAACTTACAACAAGACTTGGATTCAATTCAAGGCTGAATTTTCCGACAAATTTTTTTTCTCTACGCGTTGAGGAAGGCATCCAAGAAGATTGGAATCGGTTTGCCCAATAGGAACACGAGTGAGTCAAAGGAAGTAGTGGTTCACTGTTGCCAAGGTAGCTCCACTCTCGACCCTCTCTGAGCGAGGAAAGATGAAGAAATTCAACAAAGGACTTTTGCCCGAATTTTGTAGACGCATCTGCAAAATACTTTGCAGCAGATGGTAGAGTCAGCAATAAAAGCTGAAAGTGTACACCTTAGTGTACATAGAATCCAATCCCCATAGTGGGACGAGAACCATTGAACACAAAAAGTTTGGAGTAAGGGAATTCAATCTAACTCCTGAGTTCTTGAATAGAAGACCCTCGAACTTTAAGTGAGAGGGCAAGTTTTCGATCAAAGTTACATCTTTGCGGAAATCATAAAGTGCATTGTGCTTGTTTGCTCTTTTGCACGAGGTATGGTAATTTAAGTGAGAGGGCAAGTTTTCGATCAAAGTTACATCTTTGCGGAAATCATAAAGTGCATTGTGCTTGTTTGCTCTTTTGCACGAGGTATGGTAATTGATAACCGGGACTACTCACTCTCGTGTTTATGAGGCAGGATTAAATTGAAACATTGTTTTATGAGATGAATTGGTTTGCTTAACTAGCCAGAAGGTCAACTATTGATCTGGTATCTGGCAATTCTCGAACAGATTACTTGCTACTGCGGCGGGTAGGAAATTATGAAGGAACGATTCTGAGCTTTACAAAACCTAGCTGAAGAGCCTAAACCTTGTAAATATAAAGGACCCAAAAATTGCTTGGAGCATGACACGTGGCAGACTATACGGCAGTCCCCGCGTTTTGCTTGGCTTGCTCACGTGGCATTGTACGGATTTTCGTGGTTTACGAGATCAGCCTCCTGTGAGGTGGAGAATATGCTCTCTATAAAAATTCATCTTCGTGCCCAACTCCTGTGGCGGCTCTATCCATGTCCTCCTGGTATCTAGCTAGATCTGGTCCTAACGAATATCTCCACCCGTGTAAGAGACATTGAGGGTGCCTGAAGAGAGTACTGGAAAGGGGCCAGCCTGTCCATGGTGAAGCCATGCGTCTGAAACCATGATGTCATTTGTGCATACCAACATGAAGTGTCCCCTTGAAGAGCTAACTGTCTGGGAGACTCAAGGGCCAGTCTAGCATATCTATCTCTCGTAGTATCCCACAAGCTGTGCACAAAGGAGACTGACTTGGTAAGCGCCTCAATTTCCATAGAGGGGCAGCTAGCTCTGCTCGAATGATAGCATGGGGTACGGAGGCCTTGGCTCTGATCAAGCAAGAGATCATAGATACCAAGGGCCTCTCCATACGTCTCCAACCATCCTGGCCTACAGAGGGTCCCCATATCTGCACCCTATACAACATAGCTGAGGCTGCTAAAGTATCAAAGAGCAATAACTTTGTCCGAGGTTCCTGGAACTGAACCTGAGAACACATCCTCTCCAAGCCTCCCAAGGCCGCATAAGCTCTAGTCAATCTAGTCTTTGCTCCTCTCCCCAAAGAAAACCTCGGCCCTGTGAAGACAACCCCAAGGTAAGTGTATGCATCTAAATACTCTACAATCTCCTGATCATATGTGAAAGTCGGTGTTGATCTGCTGATCCATTGTGGTGTGGTGCTAAACATCATAACCTTGGTTTTACCAAGGTTTACAAACAATCCACTATCCTTTGCAAAAGTGTGTAATGCATCCAACTGTCGCTGCATACCCTCTGGTGAGTTAGAGATCAACACAATATCATCAGCACATAACAACAATGGGATCCACGTCCTGCCAGCTGGGCACCTCTATCACCCTCTCTGTCAATATAATCAGACCCTCACCAAATAGAGTAGGAGACAATGGGCAACCCTGTTTCACCCCAATGGTGGAGTGAACCAAATCAGATATCTCCTCTGGGGTGTGTACATGTCCCATCAATGATCTGTATAGAGCCATAATCCCCCAAATCAACAGTATGGGCACCCCCATCTCCTGCAGTCTACGCATCAATCGAGCTCTCGGTACCATGTCAAATACTTTGTGGAAATCCACAAAGCTACAATGAATCCGTCTCCCATGTGACCTGCCCTCCTCAATGATGGCTATGAGTGTCAGAATATGATCAAGAGTGGAGAAACCCCTCCTAAAACCGGCTTGGCCCTTTGCCTGTACACCCTCACCCTCTGCCCAATTACTCAACTGCTGCTCAAGAATGGATGCATACAACCATGCCAATGTGTGCCCAACCATAATAGTGCGGTAATTCTAGGATCTGTAGGATCACTTGCCTTGAAGATAGGCACCATAGTAGACAACCTCCAAGTCTGAGGTAACCCCTCACACATGGCACGATTGAACAACACTGCAAGAACCTCTACTAGCATATCTCTAGCATGTATAAAGTGCTCTGCTACTAGACCATCGTGATCATACGCTGTGCTGGTCCTCATCCTGTCAATGGCTATCTTTACCATCTCAATGGTAAAGGTGCTGGTAGGTGGGCATGGCTCTGTAGGATCTGGAAGGGGGTCCTGTCCAAGAACCATATATAACGATGTCGCATACTGGCCCCACACGTCAAGAGGAGTAACCACTGGGGGAGGGGAGTGCTCATGAAAAAATCGCCATGCCTCTCCTGAGTCTCTACTCAAGAACAATTGATACAAGTCTCGGTCCATCTGGGCCAAGTAAGCTCGTTTCTCGTCGCACAAGGCGCTCGGAAGCAATCCGAGACTGTCTGTAAGTGAACACTCCTAAAAGAAGATCCCTCTGAAGCTGGGCTCTCATCTCTCTGCACTCCTCATCATACTAACTATTCTGGGGCATGCTCCCAGAATGTTGCCTCCGACCCGGCTGAGTGTGTTGATACGCCTCTGATGCTGCACCATGCAGTGTCTCAGTCAGTAAAGTGGTGCACTCCTCCACTGAGAGGCCAGGACCAGCTATTCATAGACGGCTATAGATCTCCTCTGTATAAACCGAGTCAGTCTCTGGTGTAAATGTATAACGGGTATATGACCTGCCTCCTGTTGTCTGGGCTGTACTATATTGAAATGAAACGGACAATGTCAAAAGAGCATGATCCACTGCTACGCCCACGGGTCTGACTCCCACTATGAAATGTTGAATACAAGGAATAAAGGTCATCTGTGCCATAACATAGTTCATTATAGCGGCCTTGTGTCTGTGTGGAAAGCATGTGAAACCGGCTGCTCCAGGAAATCGCTCTAAGCCATCAAGTATGGCTAAGCCATGTGTAGTCGTCATCTCCGTGAGGTATCTCCCATACTCCGTTTGCTCCCTATCATGTGAGCATCTGTCAAGCCCCAACTCACCCACATCCAACTCTCTAAGCATCTCATCTGAAGTGTCGTAGAAGACTATGTGAGAGTAACCCGTTCGGACATTGAAGTCCCCTAGGGATGATATCACCATCCCTAGAAAAATCCCATATGTCATCATCTAGTATAATGAAAGGCGACTGTCCTCTGGATGCAGCATATACTGATGTAGTGGAGGGGGGAAGTAACATATGACAATGTATAGAAATCGGCCTGTGTCAGCTCTCAGCCTCACCCACATGTATCTAGCATGATCATCTCCCCATACAATATGTAGTAGTGGCAGTAACTCCTCCCTATATAGCACTGCTACTCCTCCTGAACCTCTTCCGCCATGCTTAGATCTTGCGACTGTCTTGTGCGCTGTCTCCCATCTATACCCCACCACATGTGGCATAAGTTGTCCAGGGGCTTGATGAGTCTCTGAGAATAAAAAAATGTCTCTGTCTCTGAAGCTGTCCTCAAAGGCACCCACATCAATGTTGGGGTATAAAGCCCAATGTGGTCGCCCAGGTAAGTGGGCGGGCCACCAGGTATGTACACATATTCTTTTGTAAAAACCTAATAAGAACTCACTATGCTCTATACATTACAGTAGAGCGAGTTCACCATATCGTCGTGCTCTTCTTCTCGCACTCTCTCTCGCGTCGCACTTCCGCTCGTACTCCTTCAACTGGTATCAGAGCTCAGATCGAGGATCGGGACAGCACTGCAGGAGGCTAGAGTCACCAGCTCAGATTGGAGTGAAATTCGACAGGCGAAGACACGGCCCCAAATCCTGTGGGAGAACCCGAAGGGCATGGTGTTCTCAGAATTTCATTCTGAGGTCATCTCGGCCACCATTCGGCTTCGACAAAGGTCTGCGCAGGCCATTTTCGACTACGTGGTCTCGGCGGGTGCAGATCCGACTCTGCAAATTTGGGGTTTTCGGCCTACGATTGTAGGTGCTGAGGATATCGACACTCCCAGAGTGTTGATTTGTGGCTGTCTACACATCGAACGACGGCTCACAGTTCTTGGAGGTGTGTCACATTCGACACAGGCGCATCTACACACAGACTGTAGGCGACATCCACTAGTTCATTAGGTAGCTTGTGTTTGCTGCTTGATATCCTAGATTTCATCCTGACATTGCAGGTACTTCCACATGGGATGTATTGTCAGAGATGATGTATGTTTGTTGAGGGTTTGTTGGCTGTGAGTCACGCAGCAAACAACCGCCGCAGCGGTTACAGCATACAGTGGGAAATTTGTGGATGTATGACTTTGTGGGAAGTCTATGTACTGTCAGATTTACTGCAGCCTTTGTTGAGGGTCGAGTGAGGTTTTATTGAGCTGGGGGATTCTCGAATGTTGAGATCCTTTCGGTGATACAGGTCTTGGAGCGATCCCTCGAGCACCCTTAGATAGGCAGCTAGGATGTATTGACTGTGAGTTAGACAATTGGGATTGCATCTTTGCTTTACTGCTGTTGAGGCATTGTCGCAGTCTATGCTTATAGGACAGTGACAGGACAGTGAGAGACAGTACAGGTGCAGGACAGGTTTACCCGCAGCTTACAGTGTCAGAGAGACAATGTTTTTTGAGCTGTTTTTGATCTGTTTTTAGTACACGAGAGCCATTTCACAAAGGAGACTCGGCCAAAATTTCTACAGAATCTGAAGCTTTCTTGGTTCATTTGACAGGTTGATATTGGTTCAGAGGTCAGTTTACAGGGGAAACTCTACCGAATTTTTCCCAAAAAAGTAAACTACTGTGAAGCGTAGCTATGGTTGGATCACAGGACACTGCTCTTTACAATATCAAGAAGCTGGATGGAACCAATTTCCCATTGTGGAAGAAGCAGATTTGGCACGTGTTGGTACAAAAGAAGCAGATAAAACCAATAAAGCTCAAGGGGATAAAACCAGAAGATATGGACGAAGATAAATGGAGCGAAATGGATGAATTGGCACTTTCTACCATTATACTGACTTTGGCAGAAAGCGTTTACTTCAATGTAGCAGACGAGATGTCGGCTTGTCAAGCATGGTTAAAGCTGAGTGATCTTTATGAGAAGCAGAGTGCAGCTTCACAGGTATACTGGCTTAAGAAGCTTGTTGACTTGAAGATGAAAGAAGGGACACCTATGTCCGATCATCTGAATGAATTCAACACAATCTACAGTCAGTTGTCAGCTCAAGGTGTCAAGTTTGATGAACCTGTTAGAGCTATGTTTTTGTTGATCACATTGCCGGAAAGTTGGGACACTTTTTGCACAGCTTTGAGTAATTCTGCACCTCCAGATGGTTTGAACATAGCAGGTGTAGAAGGAAGTCTGCTTACTGAAGAAACCAATAGAAAGACAATGGACAAAGGCAAAGGAACAGCCTTAGTTGTCAGGGGAAGGACCAAAGAAAAGTACAAAGGTGGAAAGAGAAATCAGTCTCGTAGCAAGTCCCGCAGTGCTGAAGGCAAGAGTGACATAGAGTGCTACCATTGTGGCAAGAAGGGTCACATGAAAAGAGACTGCAGAGAATGGAAAGCAGAAAAAGGCAAAGAGAAAGCTGAAGACCATGGTGAGAAGAACAAGTCCTCAGTGAAGATTCAAGAAATAAATGTGACAAACACTGTTGCACAGGATGACAGTCTAGTGTCAGGAGACATCTACTTCTTGAAGAATACAATGGACTCAGCTCTTCTTACAGCATCTGATGGAAATGCACTGAGTGACTGGATTATAGGCTCAGGGGCATCACTTCATGTGTCTCCAAACAAGGAGTAGTTTACCTCTAATGTGACCACTAAAGATCATGTTCGGCTAGGCAATGGGAAGACATGTGAGATCTTAGGTGTTGGAGATGTACAATTGAAGTTTCAGAATGGCTCTTCTTTCACGCTGAAGAATGTGAGACATGTTCTCGCAATTACAAAGAGCTTGATCAGCACAGGTTTACTTGATGATGCCTGCTACGTCACCACTTTTGGACAGAACATGTGGAAGATATCCAAGGGTTCTATGACAGTAGCACATGGAGTAAAGTCTGGAGGACTTTACATGATTTATGTATCAAATGTCTCTAAAAATGTAATCAATGTAACAGAGCAGCCGAACGTTTCTTTGTGGCATAGCCGGTTAGGACATATGTCCAAGAAGGGAATGGAAATTTTGTCTCGTTCTGGTTATTTGCCTGGCTTTTCATTTAATGATTTTGAATTCTGTGAACATTGTCTGTATGGTAAGCAAACACAACAGCCACATAAGCATAGAAGCAGTAGAAGAGATACACAGTTGGCACTTGTTCATATTGATTTGTGTGGACCTATGCCTAACCTATCTCTAGGGGGAGCTTCTTACTTTATGACATTTATAGATGATTACTCGAGGAAAGTATGGGTTTACTTTCTCAAGCACAAGGATGAAGCGTTTAGTGTTTTCAAAACGTTTGTGACACTTGCCGAGAATCAGAGTGGCAAGAAGCTTAAATGCTTACGCACTGACAATGGTGGAGAGTATGTTTCAAAGGCCTTTCAGGACTTTTGTGAGTCAAAAGGTATAAAACATGAACTTAGTGCTCCTTACAATCCTCCTCAAAATGGTGTTGCTGAGAGGATGAATAGGACCATACAAGAGAAGGTCAGAAGTATGTTGTCTAATGCACAATTGCCAAATGGGTTTTGGGCTGAAGCTGTATCAACAGCTGTTCATCTTGTAAATAGATCTCCTAGCAAGGTTTTGCAGAAGGATTCAGTGCCAGCGATGGTATGGTCAGGCAAAATGCCCTCATACAAGCATCTCAGAGTCTTTGGCTGTGAGGCATATACTCACGTTCCAAAGGAATTTAGGAACAAACTTGATCCAAAGAGTAGAAAGTGCATCTTTCTAGGCTATGGTAATTCTGGTGAGATGGGGTACAGACTTTGGGATCCCGAATCCAGAAAGGTTGTCCGCAGCAATGATGTTCACTTTAATGAATCCAAATATCATTCTAAACCAGAGAGGGTTGAGGAGATTAGAAGAGTTGTCTTCCAAGAAGATGGACCTGCACGTGCAGGACAAAATGTCAGGGCTCAAGAGGAGCAAGGGCAGGATAGAGTGGAACCACAGGTTGTGGCTGAGCCTGAGCCACCTATTGTGCGTAGATCTGGACGTGTCACGCGACCTCCTGATAGGTTTGTTCCATCTATGAATTATGTCATGTTGACTGATTGCAATGAGCCTTCATGTTACAAGGAAGCAGTGCAAATGAAGGACTCCGGGAATTGGCAATTGGCCATGCAATCAGAGATGACAGCTCTGCATAAAAACAAGACATGGAAGCTAGTTAAATTACCACAGGGCAAAAAGGCTCTACCTTGTAAATGGGTTTACAGGTATAAGATCACCGCTCATGATAGTCAGCCAAAGTACAAAGCAAGGCTTGTTGCCAAGGGCTTTAAGCAAGAACAAGGGATTGACTTTGATGAAGTGTTCTCTCCGGTGGTCAAGATGACTACATTGAGATGCTTTCTTGCATTGGTTGCCATATTAGATTTGGTGTTGCACCAAATGGATGTCAAGACAGCGTTCTTGCATGGTGATTTAGATGTGGAAATTTACATGCAGCAGCCAGAAGGGTTTGTTGAGAAAGGCAAGGAAGATTGGGTATGCCAGTTGTTAAAGAGTCTTTATGGCTTAAAACAATCACCGAGGACATGGTACCATAAATTCCACAAGTTTATGCTTTCTCAAAGCTACAAACGTAGTGAGTTCGATCACTGTCTATATACAAAGAAGGCTAAGGATGGCAGTTGGCTGATCCTTATTTTGTATGTGGATGACATGTTGATTGCTGGCAAGCACTTGGAAGAAATTTCAGCTTTGAAGTCAAAGATGGCAAAATCGTTTGACATGAAAGACATGGGTGAGGCAAGTCATATACTTGGTATGCGCATTGAGAGAGACAGATCAAAGAAGTTGATTTGGTTATCTCAAACAGAGTATATTGACAAGGTTTTGCAACGTTTCAATATGGAGAAGGGAAAGGCACTGAGTGTTCCACTGCCACCATATGTGAAACTTAGCAAACAAGATTGTCCTGTGTCTGAGGAAGAACATACTGAAATGGATAAGATTCCATATGCGTCTGCAGTGGGTAGTTTGATGTATGCAATGATTGCTACTCGCCCAGACATTGCATTTGCAGTGGGAGTAGTAAGTCGATACATGTCAAACCCAGGCAAGAAACATTGGGAGGTAGTGAAAGGAATATTGAGATACCTGAAAGCTACAAAGAGTATGCGTATATGCTATGGGAGTCAAGAGCTAAGTGTAAAGGGTTTTACAGACTCAGATTATGCAGGTGACTTAGACAATCGAAGGTCTACGTCAGGGTATGTCTTTACATTGGCTGGTGGAGCAGTATCATGGCGTTCTAGATTACAAGATTGTGTTACTCAGTCTACTACAGAGGCTGAATATGTTGCAGCATCAGAGGCATGCAAAGAATCAATTTGGCTTAATCGACTAGTAATAGATTTGGGAATCAAAAAAGAGATGCCTGTGTTATATTGTGATAGTCAAAGTGCTATACAATTGGCTCGCAATCCAGTTTATCACTCAAAGACAAAGCATGTGGATGTGAAGTATCATTTCATCAGGGAAATGCTCGAGGATAAGCAACTTCAGCTTGTCAATGTTCACACCACAGAAAATCCTGCTGATATACTTACAAAAGGACTTCCCTCAGAGAGCTTTGCGCATTTTCGCAAGCAGTTAGGTGTAGGGTAGTACATCACGTCTCTACATCTCTTGTAAATTAGCTTGTATAGTAGCTTCTCTCACACTTAAAGTACCACATTGGACTTTAAGTGGGAGGTTGTTGGGGTATAAAGCCCAATGTGGTCGCCCAAGTAAGTGGGCGGGCCGCCAGGTATGTACACATATTCTTTTGTAAAAACCTAATAAGAACTCACTATGCTCTATACATTACAGTAGAGCGAGTTCACCATATCGTCGTGCTCTTCTTCTCGCACTCTCTCTCGCGTCGCACTTCCGCTCGTACTCCTTCAATCAAGTCGAAGTGACTCATTACAGCTCCAAGCTACTATTTTAAGTTTGGTCCCATATGTCTCAAACTGTCAGTTGGAGGGTTGGTCCAAAATGATGACCTTTACTCCCCTGTAGAAAGATAACTTTCCTTCCTTCGTGGCGGCCAAGATGCGTGGCATACATTCCCGCATGTGTATTAGCTGCCTCGGTGTAAGGTCATCCCCTAGAAAGATACCCCAGAGAGAGAGAGAGAGAGAGAGAGAGAGAGAGAGAGAGAGAGAGAGAGAGAGAGAGAGAGAGAGAGAGAGAGAGAGATGAAATGAAATGAAAATTTATATTAAACGTCTTCAAAAGGCCAAAATGACCTATGAAACCAAATTGATACGATCTTGGTGGATCTAATCAATGTTTGGGTAGACAATAAAATGAAGTAAAATAAAAGCTAAAATGAATATCAATGTTCAATGATGCCCGACATCGGGCGCTATCCGAGGATGTGCTGCATCAATCGTTGAAGAGCATCATCAATGTCTGTTTGTAATGTTCCTGAATTTTTATCCATAAATTTTTCTTCCATTCAAGGCTCTTATTCTAAGTTTTGGAGCATTTTTAAGCGTATCAATAATTAGGGATTTGTTCAAGACAATCAGTTCTGAAATCAAACATTTTATGCGCAAGTTATGTTAATTCTATGGTATATATCGTGAAACATTGAAGGGAAGATGGGGTGGTTCAAGCAAGCCAAGTGCTTCACATGGGGAGAGGTAGGACGCAAATAAAATTGATAGCGTGTTTGATTCGAGAGATTGAAGATAACCGGAGACTTCTAAGGCTGCAGTAGAACGAAAATGCAAGAAAGCCAAAACCATGGTTGGCCTAGTACCCAACATGCTTGGAGTGCACTAGGAAATTGACTCTATGGAGTTATGCAAAACTTGAGGAAGAATCAAAGATCAAGAGGCCTTGAAATTCTTAGATAATGGGGTCAAGGAAAGCTTTCTCTCTCCCAAAGTTGCAGCAAGCTTGGATTGAACCTAGAGGAGATGGGGCCACAATTGGATGCCACTTTGGCAGCACTGGGCCTTGAAGTGGCAGTTACTCCCTTGATTGGCAAGCTTGAGTTACATGTCAGGTTATGTTGGACACGATGGATAGGGGGAAGGGGATACACACCCAAAACACAGATAACAAGCCTCTCTATAGCTCAAGGCAAACACAACATCCCTAACCACTGATTTTCACCTTCACAATTGACAAAAAATCTCTAACACACGCTTATGTTGATGTACCGGCACACACACACACACACACACACACTTCTCAAGAAGCTCCAGCACTTACCACACACCCAAACCTCTATTCCGCACTGCAAACACCCACACTCCTCTCTCTCTCTCTCTCTCTCTCTCTCTCTCTCTCTCTCTCTCTCTCTCTCTCTCTCTCCTGCACAGAAAGACTTCGGTTCGGGGTTGCACCCAACCACACCGACACCGATACCGCAAGCAAAAGACACGAACAACAAGAGGGGAAGTGGGGCTGGGAATAGACACCAAAATGGGGGGCAATGATGAGTTTCTTCTTGCTCAACAACTTACAAAAGACACCATACTACATAGTCGGTCTAGAGCGAGCTCTCTCTGCTCTCCTTCTTCCCTTTGTTCCACAAAGACAAATGGCAAAAAAAAAGCCCGTATAATTCCGGAACAATCCCTTATATGTGGTTACACATTTCTTTTTCAAACAAAAGAAAAAAAAAGGGGGGTTTTTCAACTCGTGCAGCTCCTTTCTAGCCTCTTTTAGAAGTTTTTATTCTCTCCACACAAGTGGCATACCCACTTTAGCAAGCAATGCATGCAACCGCCACATCGGGCACTTTCTACTTTCCATTGCATGTGGACCACCCCCTGGGCACTCCGGTGAAACCCTTGCTCTTCAATTAACACATGAAAAACCCCTTAGCATCGGTTGGTGTTGGATCTCCTCGATGTCCTCCATGGTCAAACACCTGATTTGGTATCGTGCATGGCGCGCCAAAATAATCCGAATCCTTCTCTGTAATCTCTCTCAATGCTAGGATGCCCTCTTCTGTAATCATGGACGCTCACGGTCAATCAGTGTGTCTCTAGTGGAGGTGGGATGTAGAACTTGTCTGTCTAGCTGTCTAGTGGTAATGAAGTAGTCCGTAACCTGTCGCCGAGTTTGTCTCTCTGGTCGCCTCAACAAGCAATCTCTCTGTCTCCTCAACTCAAGCAAGAACAGACCCAAGCATCTCTGTCCTGGTATCCCGTAACTCTGGAAAGTGGTCCAAAACCCTCCTTGAATACAAGCAATGGAATCGCCCGCGAATCTCATAGTATGCGGAGCAATGACATATGTAATGTAGCTCTGTCTCTGGCTCCCTATGGCATACACGACATACCCTGGCCTCAACCGGAATTCCTCTATATTTTCTAGTCTCAATCTCAATTTGGTGTGAGGATGTGCGTATCTGGACAATAGCACATCACATCCCATATGATAAATGTGTATCCATATATCTAGGCTTGACTACAAAGCCATCTGCCGTGCGTGGAGAAAATATTCACTGTAAAAAGCCATCTTCGTGCCCAACTTCTGAGTAGGCTCTATCCAAGTCCTCCTGGTGTCCATCTGAATCAAGTCTTGGCGGATAAATCTAGTAATCTCTGTTCGTGTCACAGTGAGAGAGGGGGTCTCCAAAGAGTACTGGAAGGGAGGCAGTCTGTCCATGCTAAAACCATGCATCTGGAACCAAGAAGTTATTTGTCCATGCCAGCAAGCCGTGTCTCCTTGTAAGGCCATCTGACGGGAAGACTCAAGAGCAAGCCGGGCATATCTGTTTCTAGGAAGGTCCCACAAGCTATGTATGAAAGAAGACTGACCTAGTAAGTGCCTCAATCACCACCGGAGCGGCAACTAGCTCTACTCTAATAATCTCATGAGATACTGAGGCCTTGGCTCTAATCATCATGGAAATCACAGATACCAAGGGCCTCTCCATCCCTTTCTATCCATTAGTGTTGCCAGCTTTTCCGTGACAACCAACTAAGGGGCCCCAAATCTGCACCCCATACATCATAGCTGAGGTCACCAAAGTATCAAAAGCCAAAGTTTGGTTCGAGGTTCTTGAAACTGAACCTGCGAACACATCCTCTCTCAAGTCTGCCCAAGGCTGCATAGGCTCTGGTCAATCTAGTTTCTGCTACTCTTCTCAGTGAAAAAACTGGCCCACTGAAAACTACCCCTTGATAAGTATATGCATCTGTATACTCCAAGGTAAATGTGGGAGCTGACCTCCTGACCCACTGCGGTGTGGTGTGGGAGAGACACGCCTCAAGGTTGCCGGTATGGCTGTCCTCTAATGATGGTGGAAATCTCTGCCCTCCTAGAAGGTTGGTTGGGAGGAGTGCTTATCATCATCCCTAGAAGGCTCAATCATTTCATCCGACTTGAGCTGAGGCACCTTGAGGGTCGTCATCCCTAGAAGGCTAAATCATTTCATCTGACTTGAGCTAAGGCACCTTGAGGGTCGCCTCGACTCTTTGATGCCCAATGTAAGGTGAATCATGGCACTCCGTCAACACTTTCTACGGCAAGGATTGTGTCACACACAACTTTATCTCGTGCATCAAGTAACCATCTTTGACAGTGTAACCCGACATCGTCTTCCCATTCTACAGTCACTCAAAGATAATATCAAAATTTGGATCCAAAGCATACTGTTCCCTCATTGCATCAAACTCGTGATGGACTATGGTTGTGAATGCAGAAAATTGAGGATTGCGAGATAGAGCATCTGCAATCACATTCTTCCTTCCCTTAAGAGAAAAAAATTGGAATCAAAATCGAGATCTGCTCATCTCATCCGCTTGTTGGACAACTTAGCGTAAGAAAGAAAGTATATTAAGCTCGGATGATCCGTCTGCATTGTAAAGTCGTGCTAAAGTGCAACGTAAAATTTCATGAATCCTTGTCTTTCATATAAGATGCCTATTGTTTTGAAGTGATAGCCATCTGCAATTTGTGTACAAGATGCACAAAATAATCTCGATCTAATGAAAACCAAGTTTTTACATGTAAGTGATGGTGCACAAGATGAACCAATTGTGTGCCATTTTCAAGGAGGCTCCTCAAGCTCCGCTTTTCCATTTATCTTGCTTGGTTTGTTTGTTTGTTTCCTTTTTCCATCTGACAAAACATGTCTCATTGCATTTTTTTGCATGGACCTCGCTGTTCATTAATAGTATTTTTCTTTAGGATGTGGAACTGCAAAAAACTGCTGTATTTGGTGCAACAGCTCATCATCGAATCACTTTGCCTCAAGGTCAAAATCTAGTGGATTACCTGGAAGACTTAGATGAAGACACAAATGGCCTCAGGTTCGAATTGTGGAGTGATGTTAGGGACAGTCGAAACAATGCACATTGTCAAGTAGGTCGTGAAGACCTTACAAAATTAGAAGAGAATTTTAAGGCTCTGCTAAAAGATGATCAAATGAGATCTTGTCAGAGAGAAAAATGCATTGGCAGTGCTACTTTACCAATGCAAGAACTTATAGGTTTGGTGGCAAGAGTATATCGGGATCATTTATCACTGAAGGTAGTTTATTGCTTAACATAAAGTAAAATTTGATTATCAATGTAAATCTGGCAAGATGCAACATAAGCCCAAACAAATGAGTATACGCTGACTAGCATCTTTTAGTGTACATCTTTCCTGTAATACCCTGTTATGATTCAAAGGAACAATTGTGAATGCAGATAAGAAGATTATTCGATCTTCCAATCAAGTTTCACAAATGGGTGGAATGTGAAGAAAAAACTTCAAATCTAACCGTTCAGGTGGCGTATGATAGGGTGGACCTTGCTGAAAGCCATCTTTTGGACGGTACGATCTTCTATAATCAAATGAGTGCATCACATCTTCAATTGAAGTCACTTCTAGAGGTGATGGTTTTGGACGTGAAAATTAATCAGGTATTCTTTGTTCGTATCACATACATGTTAAGTTTAAACTAAGACACCAAACAGCATGTTACACTTCGAAGCCCTAGCATAAACAAATGTTTTGCCTGATGGTACCATATCCATATAAAGCCTGAAAAAAATTCAACTTGTCTGGCATCATGCATCCCCCTAGCCTGCTTTAACAATGAGATGATATATGCCTGCGCTTCCCTCCAGCTTGATTGAGTGGGATTTTGAGGAATCATGTAAATGAAGACTATGCATTAAATCAAATAGCCTTGGCCCAAATTTAAGAATAAGTATGTGAGCTTAAGGATAACACCAGCTGAAGTACATATACAATCTTTCTTTGCTTCTTCTTCTATATTCTTTTGCTTGCAATCGATGTATTGCAACCTTTGTGCTGGTTTTAAGTCCCCCAATGGCCACCCCTCCATCATCAATGTTTGTTTCAATCACACCTAAGAGGACCACACTGCTTTCATGCGCAAGGTTAATCTCGTCTCTTGGACAAAAAATGTGACACGGAAGAGGCAGCAGAGGGTGCTAGACCAAGCAATGATGCAGAGGGCAATGGCTTCCTGGAGTGCTGGCAATCTGCAGCAGGGAGGGAGGCAATCTTGGCTGAAAATGCTGCCAGAAGAGAAGGCTGCGATCTTGTCAAAAAGGTGAGCAGGGAAGTGGTTTAGAGAGCAAAACCTCATGTAGTGCATGTCTAACCCTGCTATGCTTCTTAGCTTCAACTTATTCATCGTATCATTCATCCTCAACAAGGTATCACTAAGCTTGACCATGGCTGCACTTTTGTGTATGAACCATCAAGGCTGAAGGTAACTTGAGCCAATACTCCTCTAAGGGGCACCAGAACACTGTTGGGAAAACAAGAACAAGGGGCACCTCTATAGCAATGTCGCCCAATAGGGCTCAAGACGCAAGATCAACACCAGGATGGAAAGAACCCCAACAAAGCCATAACTCAAAGACAAGTGATTCCTTAGGAATTTAGAAGCACACGCCCACCCAAAAGACCACCACCAAAAAGAACCACCTGCCTTGGCATGGAATTACGACACACAACCAATGCACTTGAGGAAAAAAGCTTCCCCCCTCACCAAATGATTCTTCAAAACCACAATTTTGAAGTGTATACACACCACAATACAAGCAAGCTTCCACAACTCACTCTGCACAAACTCCTTGCGTGCTGCCATATCCTATACCTTGCGGGAAACAGACTGTATGAAATCGGCCCGTAGGGCGGTAAACCTAAGCTTTCACCCGTATCTTTACTTGACAAACTTTACTTGGACTTAACGACACAGAGAAACTTCATAATAAACCTGTGACTAGAATTAACACTTCAAACAAACCACGGCTTGGCAATTGGAGTGCTTCCAAGCAGACACCAACACCCTGTAGGCCCCAAAGACTGGCGCCCCTTTTGGTATTTTTTTACTTGATAAACTTTACTTGGACTTAACGACACAGAGAAACTTCATAATAAACCTGTGACTAGAATTAACACTTCAAACAAACCACGGCTTGGCAATTGGAGTGCTTCCAAGCAGACACTGACACCCTGTAGGCCCCAAAGACTGGCGCCCCTTTTTGTATTTTTTTTATTCTTATAAAAGTAGGAAGAAAACCTGCAAGTTTCTACGAGCTGTCCCGCTTTTACTGGGCTGAAAATGACCTACTCTAGCCCGATTTCGGCAGCACAACTGTAGGAAGCTTCACAGGCAAAATCCCCATGCAAAAGGTGATTTTCCCGGCGCATACGAGCACTTTTTCAAATCTGGTGAGAATCGGCAGCACGCTGAATTTTCTGTTTTCTGCCCTGAAAATGCACTAGATCACTTGTATAGTGATCCCCTTGCTTCCTCGAAGCTCTTGGGGGTATTAGCGATCAATTAAGGCTGAAACCTTGAACCTCTAAAAATACACAGCAGATTATTTTATTGTTTTGAGCTTCATTTCGCGTGCTTGTTGCATCCGTAGCAAGCCCTCGTACTTCTGCACCTATAGGGCTACTTGTCCTTTGAATCGGACAAGATTTCTTGCGTGAAATCTCTCTGAGTTTACCTGTACCTGCGGGGGATTAGCAATTAGCTAATCCAATACCTGGACAAGAGGCTCTTGCCTGGGCATACACAAATGAACCCACACAATTGTACATACAGATGGAAAGCCCTTGAGCAGGGCATCATGATTCTGTATTCAAAGGGGGAGAGAAATTCTTGAGAGCAGAATCATTGTGCTACATAAGATAAGGGAGAAGGCAAGGTTCCCATTAAAGCTACGATCACTTGCACCCACTACTCACACACACTGGAGTTCACTTATGAAGCAAATCAGCCCCTTCTCTCTATTAGGGCGCCCCCTCTTCATGCAAATTTGGTAAAATGATCTGGAGCTGCCATGTGTCCACTTTGCCTCTTTTGAGTTAAATTCCTAGTACCCACCAACTTATAAAGTGTAGCGAGGGGCCTAAATGACTTTGAACTGAGCCCAGACACCCTTTTACTGCTTAGATTTCAGTGCAATTGGCCTGATCATCTTGTGGCGACCTGCCCTTTCCGACTGCAGGTGAAGCTCTCGGCCGTCGGCCGTTTCACACTGGCCACACAATGTCCGACCATTTGTGACTTCAAAAAGAGGGTTCCAAAAATCAAATAAAAATCAAGGGAAAGAAACCAACAACTAAGGTTAGTGGTTGCCACAACCTCGTGACATACCCCCCTCTTGAAATCGCAAACCTCCTCGATTGCATGCCAGTATACATGCCATAGATGATTTAGTGTGACTAGCACCCTTTTATCATCACATCATGAAACATAGATACAAATGACTTAATGAAACCTTCATACTTTTGCCATTTCTATCACAATAGAAGTGGACGTTATACCTTTAGCATTGTAGAGTAGTGGACACTTCTATTGCACTGAATCCGTATGTACAGTTGATGTGCTAGCTCCATTGTGACCGCACTTATGAGCATGTTGAGTTGAGGCATACGTAGGTTCTAACCCAATGGCCTCAAGGTAAAGCTGCAATACATTCGATGACTCTAGCAGTTCATACTCTTCTATCCATCTTGAGGCCGTTGTAACCCAACGGCCTCAAGGTAAAGCTACAATACATTCGGTGACTCTAGCAGTTCATACTCTTCCATCCACTTTTTTTTTTCTCGAGAAAAAGATCCTTCCATTTGTTAATAAAACTACCCATAGGGCTACAAACCACCTTTACTAGAGGGCTACATCAAAAACATGGGGAGACTCTCCGAGTGAGAACAAAATATGTACAATGAGGGCTAAATCACAAAATGGGAGGAGAAAAGAGTCAGAGGTGGACGGTAGTGCCATCTGGGTGCACCCTAGACCATGGTGAAGAAAGGCCATGGGCGCCAGAGTTGTAGGAAAGCCTCTCTGCGCTCCCGCATGCGGTCAGAGCTGCCTTGAAGTCTCTCGAACTGACCTCTGAGACTGTGGACCAGCTCCAACAAAAAGTCACGAACAGTCTCTGCCGGTGGGACAAGGCGAGCCTCGAAGATGCGGAAGCAACAGGCCCGCTAAATGAACCAGAGTGTCAGGCCACAGACGAGCTCCCAACACACCTCTTTCTCACTGCACCACTCTTGGGGGGTAAGCTCTGTGGCAAACTAAAGTGTAGGTCGACCCCCCAGGATCACTATCATCCTTCATCTTGCTTGGTGGAGGCTAGCTCAAAATGGAGCGCAGGCTCATGAGGGTGGACCAGGCTGCAGTACCCCAAGTGTATTGTAAGCTCTGTGGCAAGCTGAAGTGTAGGTCGACCCCCCCAGGATCACTATCATCCTGCTTGGTGGAGGCTAGCTCAAAATGGAGCGCAAGGCCCGTGAGGGTGGACCAGGCTGCAACACCCCAAGTGTACAGTCGTGCTGTGGAAAGAGCTTGCATCAGCCAAAGAACTTGAAGCCAATCATGTTGTGCCATGGGGCAGTCCCACATACAGTGAAACTGACTCTCCAAAGGATGGTCACAAGCTGCACAGATTGCCGAAAAGCCAATGTGCACTAGCCAGCCCCCAATTGCTGTAGCTCTGGGTGCAACTAGCCACTGGAACAAAGTGACTCTTCTCGGTTGTCTGGAGTCCCACAACTGTTCCCTAAAACCTGACAAGAACTCAACTGTGAGTCCTCCTCTTGCCAATGAAGTGCTGCAGCAGGACGAGCCTCTCTCCGTGCTGCCAGTATGTGGCGCCCTAGTCAAACTGTGTACTGAAAGATGGGGATCTCAAGGTGAACTGTTGAATAGAAAGGGTCTCTCCAAAACCACTCTCTACGGTCCCATTGTACTCGTGCCAGAGGGCAACTCTTTCAAGCCCAAAGCCGCCAATGGCTTGTCTCAAGATCTGCTCCGTCAGGATCCATGACACAAGTCCTCCCACAGATGCCCACTACTTGTATCCTCTGGAAAACACTATGCAACCTGTGGAGCCTCTATTGAGACTCCGTGTAGGCACCCTCTCCCTGAACCTCAGAGAACACGGGAGGTACAGACTCCGAGCAAGCACAAATTGCAATGAGGACCTCCAGTCGCGTGAAGGTCCCCATCCATCTAGGAGCTGTTGTCTCTAGAGGGGTGAGCCAATCAGCTGTTGGTAAAGCCTTTGTAATATCATGGCACCTGCTTTGCACCCCTTTCATGCCTCGTAGTTGGATGCTCTGAGCCTCCTCAGACAAAAATGAAAACTGAAGCTAGTCTCTAAGAGTGCGGACTGGATCCTCTGCCATGGGACCCTAAGAAACATGAGGCTTACTACCAACCAGGTTGCCTCTCTGGGTGCTGTCTCAAGTGCTCCTACGTGCAAGTGGGTTGATGCCGCTCCCGGTTACTCCTCAACTGCTCCCAAGACCTAAGTAGGCCAAAGAGAGCCGTGCCGAGCTCCAATGCAGCAACTTCCTCCTAATGGATAGGAGGAGGGAAGCAGTCTGCTGCTCGGGGGATAAATCCAAGGCAACTTGACAACCTAGATAACGAACTGGAGTCCCTGGGGAGATCCATCTGAAACCCTCACGTGGCAATCAATTAGACGTAGGGGAACTGCCAACCCAAAAAGCTACTGTCTTCCTCCAGCTGATCAATGCTCTTGATGCACAACAAAACACCTCAAGAGCCTGCTCACACCAGTGCAGATTGGCCTCCTGGTCCTCCAAGTACAAGGCTAAGTCGTCGGAAAACCTAGCGTTGTTAGGAGTTTTTTGGAAGAAGTGATTGCGCATATGTACATACATATGCATGGTGCATCAAATAAAGGATTGCCCATTTTCCAGAGCCAGGTGGTTACATGGGGCCCACATGTGTACAGGTAGGACAGCGTTGTGAGCGGGATGGAAACACACACAACGCCTCTATGATCACCCGACACACACTCTTGGGATAATACACACACACACACACACACACTATGGGGCACCACTCGACTTACACAACCCACCTGGCCGAGACAGGGAACCAATGTAATGTCAAAATATAGCTTTTGCCCCTGCTTGTGATAGGTAACGGGCCTATTGCATCAATCCCCCACTTTTCAAACACATCAAACGCCATAATGGTTTTTTGTAGCTCTGGCTTCAACACTCTCTTCCCAAATGCTTGACACCTATTGCAAGACCTACACCAATGGTGAACATCCTTGTGCAAACTAGGCCATACATACCCCTCTTGCAAGATCTTATGCAAGGTGATCTTTAGAGCAAAATGTCCGCCACATGCGCCTTCATGATTCTCTTCCAATACTCTATAAAGCTCCTCCCGCCAAGGTACACGTCTCAACACGAGATCAATCCCTTTCATGTACAAGACATCACCAATCAATTTGTACCTGTACGCTCTACGCACAAAACCATACTTCTTAGACTTCTGAATGTCCTTCGGAATGATTCCTGTTAGCAAAAACTCCTCTTCTTGAGCCAAACCTTCCCGGCCATGATAAAGAAGTAAATTGGTCCTCAACACAAATAGCTCCCCAATCATGCTTTGAGCTGCTTCATGTACCTCTCCATTTAGAGCACGTTCAATGTGTCTAATGCTCCATGCTTTGAACTTTTTCAACAGGCCTTTAATTCTGAAACACATTTCCTTCAATGAGGTGTTCTTGCTCTTTCACACACCCAACACTCGCTTCACAACTAATAAGGCACCACCTTTTATGCTCAACCTTCTAATCCCATGCTTCAAACAATCGTGTAATCCGGCTTCCAACGTAGCATATTCAGCCTCATTGTTACTATGCGCATCCAATTTGAACCCTCTCTTACATACTAGCTTCCCCTATGGACCGTAAAGTGCTATTCCCTTTGAAGCCACATCATGGCTCTTTCTATATGAGCCATCAAAGAACAACACATGTGCATTGCTGATCTGTGGCACTTCTTCAACTACCCTTTTCACCACCCCTTTCTTAACAAGAAGGGGATTCTCCTTGTAAGTTAACAAATCAGCTAGGGTAGCTCTTGTACTGTCTTCCACTAAAAAAGAGAACTCAAACTCTTGCAGCTCAATTATCCATTCCTTGACCACATTTGACATGTTAGTGCCATTAATTAACTGTGGCAAAAAGGCGTAACTCGTTAAGAAAACAAAAGGTCGTGGTAGCAAGTAATGAAGAAATCGTCGACAAGAAAATATTACACTGGCCATCAATAGCTCAACTTCCGAGAATTTTCTCTCTGCTACCAACTTCAGCCGGCTTGCACAATACAGTGGCCTCATATAATGGCTGCCCTTCCCCTTTTGCAATAGCATGGCTCCAATGGCATCGTCCCCTACTGCTAGATTTACATAAAACGCTTGCTCCCAATCAGGAGCCTACATGGCTGATAGCCCCCCTAACACCTCTTTCACCTCTTGAAACACTTGTTCACACTTGTCATTCCATTGCAATGGATCATGCTTTGCGACTTGTTGTAATGGATAAAGGAGTTGTGAAGACAATGGATTAAACCGAGCCATGTACTTCACTTTGTGTATAAAGGTTGCCAATTGCTTCGTACTCGTAGGTGATGGAAGAAGAAAATGTAAATGATTTTTAAATGAAAAATGTTTTTGTCATATAGGACTAGTTCTCTTCTTATTGAGTACAAATTTAAGTAGTATGCATGCTTAAAATCATGTTTGTGATGACGAAGTCTCCCAAACACCAAGTAGAATTTGCCACTCTACTCTGGGAGTATGATATGGACTAAAGAGAAAACATGCTTGCGGTAGCTAAGTCTCCCAAGCACCAAATGGACTAGGGTAGGAAGGGATCCTCTACCCGCTAAGAAACATAGAGTAATTACTAAGGTTTTATCTTCTCTACCTCATTGTCGAGGGCGACTATGGTATAGAGGTAATGTCATAAAATCTAATATCTACCTATCCCAAATGATTTTCTCATATTGAGTTGATCATTTAATGTGATAGACTTAACCTTGTCTGGATCAGCCTCAATACCATTTTCTGACACCATGTGGCCCAATAACTTCACCCTTGGCTGTGGTAGATGACATTTCTTTGGATTTAGTTGTCCTCCACATTTATCATATCGAGTCAATACCATCTGCAGCTTCTCATGGTGTTCAGCCCTACTGCTGTAGACACAGAAGTTGTCCATAAAAGCTTTAACACATCTACCAATGAATGGTGCCAATACCCAATTTGCTCTCTCTTGATAGAAGGATGGTCCATTTGTTAACCCAAATGACAATACCGTGTAGCAATAACAACCCCATGGCGTAATGAAAGTTGTCTTTCTTCGGTCTTGAAGAGAAATCTTCAATTGGAAATAGCTTGAAAAACCATATCACACACTGTACCTCTCATAGCCTGCCACTGAATCCAAGATCTGATCGATAAATGGAAGAGGATATGGTTTCTTCTTAGCGGCTGCCTTTAAGGGTTTAAAACCTACACAAATCCTCCACTTCCCATCCTTCTTTGGGTTGACTACTACTGGACTCACCCATTCTATGGTTTCCACTGGGACTATGAACCCTGCCTTCAATAAATTGTCCACCTCTTCCCTCAAGGCTTCCATCTGCCCTTGATCCATCCTTCCTAGCCTTTGCCGCACTGGTTTAGCACCTTTCTTCAGCTCTATATGCATCTCTTCTCCTTTGAACCCTCTAATCTCTTCATATGAAGTAATGAACAAATCAGGAAAAATAGCCAACATGTGCAATTATATCTCCTTCTCCATATCTGAGAGGTCTCCACTGATCATTTCTGTCATCAATTCCTGCTTCTTTGACAATTCAACCTTGGTTTGCATCAACCTTTCAATCACTTCATAAGGCCCTTCACTTTCATCTTTAATCTCATTTGCAAATGCAACTAAACCAAACTCATGGATTTCTTCAGAAGAAATGCAACATCAACATCCTCATCACTGCTGGTAGTACTATCACTGTCCTCATCAATATTGTGGAATAGTCTTCATCACTAGACTCATCCTCATCTTCATAAAGTTCCTCCAATACTTTCCTTGTGTCCATATAGCTTCTTGGCACCTATCTTTCCATAGAGGCTAATCGTACCACGTCGCCAATCTTGAACAACTTCCACTGCACGTAACCATGGTCTGCCCAGTATAATAGGGTATGCTCCCAACCCCGCTGACATTACATGAAAATCAATCACCGCCTTTGCATCATATGCCTCCACTTCTAAGCTCTTTTCAACACCCAAACATTTTACTTTATGATGGTTTGCCAATCTGATCCGAAAGCTTGACACCCCAGTCACTGTAAGACCCATCTTCTCAATGCAGGAGTGTGTTATGACACATATTTCGGCTCCGCCATCAACATAACCTTGTCCCATATTTTTTCTTTTGTGCCATATATCTACTATTGGGCAAATGTTTGGTAGCTCATTCGTCGCCAACACCTTTATTGAACCTCTCTCTTATTCTTTCTCCATTGGGTTAACCATCCTCTTCCACTGTCGCTTTAGCTTGGGCACCATCTCTATAAGTTGACCAAAAGTAACATCTGCTTTCCTGCTTGTCAGATCCTCCTTTAAGTCAGAGCTTAATTGCCCATCCCCTAGTGGAAAATCTGAAACATGAAACTTGCGACGAGTCCTTCTTTTCCTCTTGGCCTTGATATCCTCGCCTTCATGGCTCTTTCCCTTCTTCTTGCTAGGACCTGGGGTACTTCTTCCTTCGTCATCCTCTGTGGTCCTCTTCCCAATAGGTATCACTAATGTATCCTCCAGCTTTGCTGCCTTCTCCAAAGTGACCACACTTATCACTTTTGTCTTTCCCTTTGCTCCTGGGTTAATCCACTAGTTCCTTCTTCTCCCTTGAATTCAATGCCATAATCATTGGACCTAGTTAGCACCTGTCTTGGCAATGGATACATGTCTCTCTCCATCCTTGGTGGCCCAACTCTCCGCAATTATAACACGTGGGCGTCTGTCTTCAGACTCTACCATTGATTTGTTCAACACCATTCCTCGGTCTTTCTTCACCTCTTGGTTGATTTACAAACCTCTCCCGATCTCAATTATTTTCCACATTACCTAGCATGTTTAGGCTGAGATTCTTCATTTAATCTACCACTTGCCTCATATCTTGCCTTAGCCCATCATCTTGCATTGCTGTAGTGACCACTGTTGGCATAACCTGAGGAGTAACAGAAACCACTGGTTCATGATGAACCCCTGGCATGCGACCTTGCAAAGAATCCATAGGCTGAATTCTGACCTCCTGAGCAAAGACTCTACTCCTAGCTGACTCATTCTTCTCAGCTTCCACTCTTTGTTCCTCGCCACATCTAATGCATCTTCATATGTTGTAAGCTTCTTTAGCTCTAGTCTCCAACGTATATTCTCCAAAAGACCAGCCAAAAACCTGTCCTTCTTCATCATGTCAGGTGGAGGTACCTATGGTGCTAAGGCCTTGCACATCCGCTCCCATGCCATTGAAAACTTACGTATGTCATAGTAACAGGGAATGGCCATTTTGAGGTCTCCGTTCCCCGTTCCCATTCCAAGTTCCCGTTCCGTGTTTCGGACATGAGTATCTGTAACAGGGAATGGCATTTCATGCCTGTTGCCGTTCTCGTTCCCCGTTCCGATTTCCCATTCCGGGTAACTATGATGTATGTACGCATCTACTGGCTCACCTTCCCTTTGTACCAAACTTTGTACTTCTTGCCACACTTTGTCAGGATCTTCTGTCTTCACAAACTCCACTTCCAATCCATGCCGTAGAATATCCCAACTTAATCTCACAGGTGGATCAACCACACGCAACTCCTCTTTAAATGCTTTGGACCAAACTCATGCATCACTCTAGAAACAAATCTGGAGAAGACATAACATCTGTGCCGGATCATGAATGTGATTGCTAATGCAGGCAACCTCTATCTTTTTCAAAAAGTCTTCCACATCCTTATCACTTCTTCTATGAAACTCCGTATAAGAGAAAGCCATGGCTACCGAAGTTTTGATGCTTTGAGAACCCCTTCGAACACACGTGCAAGAACCCAAAACTTTTGACTGAATCAATCCCCAAAAACTTCAATAGAGCTCATCTTTAGATAAGGACAAACACATGCACATCAAATGAGTTTTCATAGTTAATCATCGGAATTACAACAGGCAAAGGGGATTCCAGTATCTCTCTTAATCTTCTTGGCCCAAACATAAAGACTATGCGCTGCTGGAAAAAAATATTTTTGGACACATTAACATTGATATGGATTCTTTGTGTGAAATGAAAAGGAGTGAATTGAGGTCCGTTTTGATCATCCATTAAAGCCAACCATGCAGCTCCTAAGAAGGCACACATGACTTATCCTCTGATTTTGCGAGAATTTCAGCAGCATAATAGCATAAATGGCTCAAAAGACCAAAAAACTAGCCATCACAACTTGGAAAAATTTTGGCGGAGTTTCCCCAGAAGTAGAGCAGTAAGAACTCAAAATATAGACTGTATATGTATGCATAACCTGTCAACAATAGAACCCGAGCATCAAGTAGAAATCACTAGTACATAGCCTATGGCGAGGTCACGAAAACGGTGCTCCAGCCACGTGCATCACCGAAAGGATCTCACATTTGAGAATCCCCAAGCTCAAAGAACCTCACGCTATCGACCCTCTCACGAAAGCTTATGAAAAGCTCGTATAGTCAAGTCTCTGAAATGACTATCTTTCAAACCAAGTCTCAGAAATAGCTAGGACTGCGAAATAAAACCATGTATGGCTCCACAAAGGCGTACAATAGCAGTATCCACAAGTAACGTACAATACCAGACAATGCCCTCAAATAGGCGCCAAATAATGCATACCTACGGCAACTGCAAGTAACTTCTACTGTCAGTATATCACTCTACTCCAGCTACCTGTACTTGTGTGAATCATCTTAACTTGTGCTTGTAACCTGTAAGCAGTAACTTGTAATCCAGGCACAACTCGGGTTACACAACCCACCTGGCCGAGACAGGGAACACACCAATGGAGTGAGGGGAGAGAGACTATCTATTTGCCCACTCAACACAGAGACACACACACACACACCCAAAAAACTCAGCTCAAAAGAGGAGAATTTCTGATGTTTAGATACAATTGAGCTTGGGCCAACACCAATGGGGCAAATAGCTCACACAATATGGATGAAATATGCCATATAAAATCACAAATTGGAGCAGAGACTTCGCTCATAAGAGAAACTTACACAGCCAAAACAACACGAAAAAGTGAGAAATTTTACAAAATAGAGAGTACCATTGGGTCCGGAGCTGCCAAAAACCCCAGTTTACACTATCAAAGTGCTCAAATCCGACCTCGGATGAGCAGTTTATGGCCAAAACAGGCTCCAAAAACAACAAAAACTCAGTTGCGGCTGTTCTTCCTCCTCTCTTCACGTTTTTCTGGTCTTCTCTCAGGTTTTCACACTTCACTTTATTCCTTGGGCACCTTTGGTCTTTTAGTTGACCTCGAACGGACGCCGAACAAGCCAAAAACTGGCCACGCAATGCATTTTTGTTACCTTTTTGCATCATCCGCACACCTGACACTCAACTATTTTCAATAATGCATCCCGCAACCACGTGAAGTGGCCCCCCAAATATAGTCCTCATGATGAATTTTGTGCATAATCATCACAAGAAAACACCCACATTGTGTCCTCGCTTACCTACGTGCAAGTTTTGACCCCATTCGACCTACTGACACCACTAAATGCCATCTGACGCACCTGCTTACCTCATGTCGTCGGCCCGTGGATAGCTTCCTCGAGAAGTTTTACGCGCTATCAACTCCTCATTATTATAGAAAAAACACATTGATACTAGTGATAATGAAAATTGATGTACTATGTACACGCTGTCCTACCTGTACACATGTGGGCCCCACGTAACCACGTGGCTCTGAAAAATAGGCAATCCTTTATTCGATGCACCATGCATGTGTATGTACATATGCACAATTACTTCTTCCAAAAAACTCCTAACAGCGTGTACATAGTACATCGATTTTCATTGTCACCAGTATCAATGTGTTTTTCCTATAATAATGAGGAGTTGGTAGCGCGTAAAACTTCTCGAGGAAGGTATCAGTGGGCCGATGCCATGAGTTAAGCAGGTGCGTCAAGTGACATCCAGTGGTGTCAGGAGGTTGAATGGGATCAAGACTTGCACGTGGATAAGTACGAACACAACATGGGTGTTTTTTGTGATGATTATGCAGAAAGGTCATCATGAGAATTGTATTTGTGGGCCAGTTCATGTGATTGCGGGATGCATTATTGGAAAAAGTTGAGTGCCAAGTGTGCGGATGGATGTAGAAGGGTGACAAAATTTCACTACGTGGCCATTTTTTGGTCTGTTCGGGGTCCGTTTGAGGTCAATCAAAAGGTCAAAGATACCCAAGCGATAAAGTGAAGTGTGGACATTGAAAAACCTGAGAAAAAAACCAGAAAAGTGTGGAGAGAAGAGAAGGAACAGCCGCAACTCAGTTTTTCCTGTTTTTGGAGCCTGCTATGGCCATAAACTGCTAATCCGAGGTCGGATTTGAGCACTTTGATATTGTAAACTAGGGTGTTTGGCTGTTTTGGACGCAATGACGCTGTCCATTTTGCCAAATTCCTCATTGTTTTTCTGCTGTTTTGGTTGTGTAAGTTTCTTCTTTGAGCGAAGTGTAACAAACTTGGACACTCCAAGTCAAGAATTAACCGCGACAGCACCAAGTAACCACTTCAAAACAATTCATAGATCACAATAGATTTGCACTGGCCCGGCGGAGTTCCATGCCTAGAGATATTGGCCCCAAAGACTGGCGCCTCTTTCGGTATTTCTTTTTATATTAATAAGATCAAAGTACAAGAGAGTGGCTAGGGTTTCACTCTCAGACTCTGCGTCCAGATGCTCTGAGAAGTGAGGCCCTCACCACTAATTTAAAGGTTACAAGGGATGCCCAAAAACAGAGTCCCAAAAGCTTTTAAAATCAAAAGTATCAGTTCTCTCTCTCTCTTAGAGAGTCTTTTCTCTTTTTTTTTATAAAAAAAAAGCAAAAGCAAAATTCGCGTCGCTCATCATTTTCCAATTTTTTTTTTTGTTTAATAATCCGCCTCCGCGATTTCCGGAATTTAGGGTTTCTAGCAAAAATTAGGGTTTGCAAGAATTTTAGGGTTTCTGTTGTCCGCCACGTCATCACTTTGTGACATACCCCCCTCTTGAAAGCATTGTAATCGACCGCATTACGCCTGCAAAACCGACAAAAGCCATAAACCATCTTAGCAGGCACTGACTGTTAGTACCTACGTACTAGGAACACACATCTAGCACATGTACAAAATCGACAGTCACATCACAGGACATCACATGACATTCAACATTCATTCGGATCTTAGACCATGATTTATCGGCAATGTAGCTAGCAATCACATCTAGGTCCAATCGGGACCTCATCGATGTCCGATTGACTAACCCCTATTGCAACCATGTCTATTCGAGATCAATCGGACCAAAATGCTGCAGTCATTTCGGCTATCAGTTCCTGCACTCACAAGAAGTCAAGAACAAATCAGTATCATAATCAGGAATTCCATTTCATAAAGTCATCCAACAGAATACTGTCAGCTCTCAGTATCCATGAAGCTCAAAGAGACATCAGTGACTTTAGTATCAAAATCGAGGCATCTGTTGACAAGGGAGCGGAGTAACTCCCCTCTTGTGCATCCCACTGCACCAGATCTTCGGTCAAGCTGAGTTCTGGGTTCCGTTTGGAGTAGACTATGCTAAACCAAAACATCGAGGTAAAGTTTCACAATCCGAGGAGTATCTGCTAGGTCCTCCTCCTCCATCCACTTCGCATCAAATGCAGGAAAGTTCTTGAACTTAACCAAGAACCGCCTTCGGACTTTACCTTTCTTCGTATCATTATGTGCCAAAATCTGTTCAGGAACAAGGATCTCCTCGTTTTCTTCCACTTTGGGTTGCTCATCAGGCTCCTCATCATCAGGCACATCACCCTTAACAGGGTTCAAGAGACTCACATGCAATGCATTGTGAATCCTCCAAGTATCTGGCAATTTCAATCGGAAGGAGACATCATTTATCTTGTCAGTAATCTGGAAAGGTCCGTAGTATCACATACTAAGCTTTGGAAAAAGCCTCTCCTTTCCCTGTTTCTTTCTTAGGCGTGCCTTCTCAAAAGTAAGAGCACCCAATCATCCTCCTTCAGTTTCGAATCGCGACGATGGCGATCTGCTGCCTTTTTCTGTCGTTCTTGAGACTCCTGCAAAGTCTCGCGAACCTTGGCAAAAGCCGTATCCAAATCTCGCGAATATTCATCCGCTTCAAATTTCTAATCTTTCGTGCTCAGGAAGGATGGAACCTTCGCAACACTTTCAACAATCTCACATGGCGTCTTCCCCGTCGAAGAGTGTATCGTGTTATTGTAGGCAAATTCCATTGAAGGTAAGTTCTTTTCCCATTGAGTCTTCTGATCCGAGATACAAGACTTCAATAAATCTAAAATCACTGAATTGGCAATCTCAAATTGCCCGTCAGTCTGCAAGTGGAACGATGACGAGAACTGCAACTGCGTGCCAATGTTCTCCCAAATTGCTTTCCAAAACAAACTCATAAATCTGGGGTCTCTGTCGGAGACAATCGTCTGATACGTGCCATGTAATCAGAAAATCATTGTGATCATTCTGTATTCTCGGTAGGTCTTCAAACTTGACGTGCTTCTTCAATTTCTTTGCCTTGTCAAATGTCGACCAACGACACAAATATCCCGGGAAGTCAGTGCCTTTCTTCTACTTTTTGCCGTGCTTTTTGGCTTTCTTTTGCGTGTCAAAAAGCTGAGCAATCCATGCATCAACCACGTTCTCCAGTTCCTACTCCGTATATTTTCTTGGAGGCAGAAGGTTTCTTGAGAGCGGGTTTCGGGAGTGGTGTTGTGGTTCTCTGCCACTCCATCTGTACCTCTTCCAAAGAGGTTTGGTTCATATATTTTGCCATCTTCGGATCCTTGGCAAAATTGAGCATCATCATTGTTGCACCACTGATCAACTGGCGACGCTCTATCTCTCGCCGCTCCGCCCAAGTAGGCCAAGGCGGGCCATACTCTCTGCCTGAATCTTCGTTGTGATCCCAGCCCGCATCTCCAGATGCAGAGGGAGTCGACTGATCATTGCCTGAAGCCATAGGTGCCGCGGAAAAAAAATTCGGAGATCGGATTTCCCGTAGAAGAGAAATCGGCCGTGCTCTGATACCACTGTAACAAACTTGGACACTCCAAGTCAAGAATTAACCGCGACAGCACCAAATAACCACTTCAAAACAATTCACAGATCACAATAGATTTGCACTGGCCCGGCGGAGTTCCGTGCCTAGAGATATTGGCCCCAAAGACTGGCGCCCCTTTCGGTATTTCTTTTTATATTAATCAGATCAAAGTACAAGAGAGTGGCTAGGGTTTCACTCTCAGACTCTGCGTACAATGCCCTCACCACTAATTTAAAGGTTACAAGGGATGCCCAAAAGCAGAGCCCCAAAAGGTTTTAAAATCAAAAGCATCAGTTCTCTCTCTCTCTCTTAGAGAGTCTTTTCTCTTTTTTTTTATAAAAAAAAGCAAAAGCAAAATTCGCGTCGCTCATCATTTTCCAAATTTTTTTTTTTTTGTTTAATAATCCGCCTCCGCGATTTCCGGAATTTAGGGTTTCTAGCAAAAATTAGGCTTTGCAAGAATTTTAGGGTTTCTGTTGTCCGCCACGTCATCACTTTGTGACAGGAAGCCTCTTCTCCAATTTGTGATTGTATCTAGCATATTTCATCCATATTGTGTGAGTAATTTGCCCTATTGGTGTTGGCCCAAGCTCAATTGTATCTAAACATTAGAAATCTCTCTTTTGGGCTGAGTTTTTTGGGTGTCTATGTGTGTGTGTGTGTGTTGAGTGGGCAAATCGATAGTCTCTCTCCTCTCACTCTATCGGTGTGTTCCCTGTCTCGGCCAGCTGGGTTGTGTAAGCCGAGTGGTGCCCCATAGTGTGTGTGTGTGTATCATCCCAAGAGTGTTTGTTGGGACATTATAGAGACGTTGTGTGTGTTTCCATCCCGCTCACATTCTTTTGGCGCCCCCACGGAGGATCTTCTTCGAGTACTTTCAGCTTTGGGATTACTGGTTGCAGATTACAGATCATAGATTACAGGTTACACGTACATGTACCGGTATAGGTACAGGTACTGGTGATTCACACAGGTACAAGTAGCTGGAGTAGAGTGATATACTGGCAAGTGGAAGTCACTTGCAGTTGCCGTGGGTATACATCATTTGGCGCCTGTTTGAGCGCATTTTTTGGTATTGTATGTTACTTGTGGATACTGCCATTGTACGCCTTTGTGGAGCCATACTTGGTTTTATTTGGCAGTCCCAACCATTTCTGAGACTTGGTCTGGAAGATAGTCATTTCTGAGACTTGACTATACGAGATTTGCATAAGCTTTCGTGAGAGGGTCGATAGCGTGAGGTTTTATTGAGCTGGGGGATTCTCAAATGTGAGATTCTTTCGGTGATACAGGTGGCTGGAGCACCCTTTTTGTGACCTCGCCATAGGCTATGTACTAGTGATTCCTACTTGATGCTCGGGTAAAATTGTTGGCAGTTTATGCATACATATACAATCTATATTTTGGGTTCTTACTGCTCTACTTCTGGGGAAACTCTACCAAAATTTTTCCAAGTTGTGATGGTTGGTTTTTTGGTCTTTTCAGCCACTTATGCTGTGATGTTGCTTACATTTTGGCAAAATCAGAGGATAAGTCGGGTGTGCCTTCCTGGGAGCTGCATGGTTGGCTTTAATGGATGATCAAAACGGACCTCAATTCACTCCTTTTCATTTCACACAAAGAATCCAAATCAATGTTAATGTGTCCAAAAAGATTTTTTTCCAGCAGCGCATAGTCTTTATGTTCGGGCCAAGAAGATTAAGAGAGATACTGGAATCCCCTTTGCCTGTTGTAATTCCGATGATTAACTATGAAAACTCATTTGATGTGCATGTGTTTGTCCTTATCTAAAGATGAGCTCCATTGAAGTTTTTGGGGATTGATTCAGTCAAAAGTTTTGGGTTCTTGCACGTGTGTTTGAAGGGGTTCTCAAAGCATCAAAACTGCGGTAGCCATGGCTTTCTCTTATACGGAGTTTCATGGAAGAAGTGATGAAGATGTGGAAGACTTTTTGAAAAAGATGGAGGTTGCCTGCATTAGCAATCAAATTCATGATCCGGCATAGATGTTACGTCTTCTCCAGATTTGTTTGAAGAGTGATGCACGAGTTTGGTCCAAAGCATTTGAAGAGGAGTTGCGTGCGGATGATCCACCTGTGAGATTAAGTTGGGACAATCTAGGGCATGGATTGAAAGTGGGATTTGTGAAGACAGAAGATCCTGACAAAGTGTGGTAAGAAGTACAGAGTTTGGTGCAAAGGGAAGGTGAGCCAATAGATGCATACATACGTAAGTTTTCAATGGCATGGGAGAGGATGTGCAAGGCCTTAGCACCACAGGAACCCCCACCTAACATGATGAAGGAGAGGTTTTTGGTTGGTCTTTGGGGGAATATACGTTGGAGACATAGTTACAGGGGACGGGAGGGACGGGCCCTAGGGCCGGGGGACGCCCGAAACTTGGCCGGGGACGGCCAGGGACGGACTAGGACAAACGAATTTTCAGCCGGACGGAGGGGTCGCAGGCAGGACCGGGGACGGTCGGAACGGCTGAGGACGACAGGGAACGGAAAATTCAGGCGCCCAAAAAAAATCAAAATTTGAAAAAATTGACCGTATAAAACGGCCAGTTGCAGCCAACGACCATATTTTTTGGGAGGGTTTGGCCCTTGGGAGGCTATAAAAGCCCCCTTGGGCCTCTTATTCCCTCAAGCTCTCTTCTCTACTGAAGCTCTACGACTACGCGCCGTACGGTCTACCTTCTAGAGGCTTCTAAGCCTTCTACACTTTACACTCTACCCTTGGGCCTGAGTCTCCACTCTCTCCCTCTTCTACCCTCTCAACTTTGAAGCTCTCCTCTACTCTCTCTCCACACAAGCTCTCCTCTAACTTCTAAGCTATTAGCTCCACTAACTCCTCTAACTTCTAAGCTCTACTCTCTCTCCACCATCATGTCATCTTAAGCCAACTCCACTTCTCAAGCCGGCTCTTCTCGAAGGAGGCCCACCGTGCAAACATTGTCGTGGTTGGGATGAAGTCGACTCTAGCACGCGTGGCAAAGGTGGCGGTGCAGGACCATGGACATGCAAGCTATGCCCGTACAAGAGAACGGGTGGTGCAAACAAAGTGCGAGCCCATCTTCTTCATGAATCCGGTCACGAGGTGAAGTTTTACCCTCGAGTAACTCCCGAGAAGAGGTTGGATCTTCCTGAGAAGCTCACGGTATATGAGGTCGTGGAAGCGGCCAAGAGGGGCCGTTTTGTTGCCGTTGATCCCTCCGCCACGGAGACACCGCGAGAGCAAAGGGAAGCCAACCTTGACGACATCTCTCAAGCGTTCAAGACAAATGCATCTACACCATCCTCTTCCGTTGCGCATCGCCAAAGCACCCTCAACGAAAATTGGAATCCTAAATTGAAGGAAGAGGTGGATAGGTCGGTTTCCCGATTCTTCTTCCACGACCACATTGCCTTCCATGCTTCGCGGTGAGTTTCCCTTGGCATATGCACATTGCAATCTTCCATTTTGTATTCATTATGGGTTCTAACTTCTCGACTCTCGAGTCTCCATACTAACACAACATGCTCTATTTTTTGTGGATAGGTCTCCATACTTTCGAACCATGGTTACGAAAATAGGGGAATATGGCTCCTCTTATGTGCCACCTTCATCAGAGAGTCTTTGCACGACCCTCCTTGACAAAGAGAAGCTTGCCGTGGAGCAAGCGGCCCAAGCAACAAAGGATTTGTGGGAGACCAATGGCGTCTCTCTCCTTGTAGATGGATGGAGCGACACCCGCAAGCGGTCCATCTACGGAGTGGTGGCCTACTTTCGGGGGGAGATGTACTTTGTGGAGTCACATGATACATCCGATAGTGACTAGGCCGCGGAGATGCTTGCTGCGGAGTGGACAAGCACCATAGAGATCACCGGCCCAGAGAATGTCCTTTGTATGGTTGCAGATGGAGAGGCGTCAAATAGGGCAGCAGGGGCTATCATTGAGGGAATGTATCCCAAGTTCCAACATCCATGTCACATTTTGCATGGTGCATTGCCTCAATAACCTCCTCAAGGACATAGGGAACTTGTCATGGATTTCACCCACCATTGGTGACGCCTCTCGAATTGTCTCCTTTGTGCTCAACCATCAAAAAGTGCGCCATGAATTCTCAAAGAGGAGCCACTTGTCCTTGCTCAAATATTCAGAGACAAGATTTGCATTCAATCGGCTTATGCTAGGCCGCTTGTCTACATGTGACGGAGCCTTAAGGGGCCTCTTTCTCAGTGATGAGTTCCAGGCCATGCCGGAGTCTACATCAGCCAACAGGATTGAAATGCCGAGAATGGGCCAACGACGCCGCTTGGTGGGAGGAGGTGAAGACTCTTGACGCCATGGTCAAGCCTATTCTACAACTACTTCGAGTTGTGGATGGCTTGCAGCCATGCATTGGCAAAGTCTACGAAGCCATGGATCGGATGATAGAGGCACTTGAGAAGCTTGTGCCTGACCCTGTTCACTATGCGGAGATTCATGGCTTGTGTGAGTCGAGGTGGAATGGATACTACTCTCCACTTCATGTGGAAGCTTATGTGCTTGACCCTGAGTTTCAAGGAAGGCGTCAAGAGACCGACAAGGAGGTGAGCAAAGGATGGCGGCTTGCATTGGAGCGCCTTGAGCCTAGCAATGACACTAGGCGCAAGATTAGAGACGACTACTCAACTACAGGCAAAAGAAGGGCTCCTATGGATGTGTAGATGCACAGCTTGATCGCAACAAGATTGGCTCCGTTTTGTGGTGGGAGGAGTATGGAGGAGATGGCCCACATTTGCAGCGCTTGGCTGTTCGTGTCCTTAGCCAAGCATGTATCACTAGTTGCTTGGAGCAACTATGGAGTGTGTACAACCACATTGCCTCTAAGAAGAGGACTCGCCTTGGGGTCGAGAGGGCCAATGATTTGGTGTTTGTGAGCGCTAACTTGCGCATGCTTGTCAAGAGCGTCACACACAAGGCAGATCCCTTCACTGAGTGGGAGATGGCACAAGAGAATCCATCTATGGCCGATACACTTTTGGAGGAGCTAGAGGAGGACTTTGAGCCTCAATGCGAGCCTCCCGAGGCCTCATACGTCGCTGACGACCTTGACTACGACGACGATATGGAGATTCAGTAGGCGAGCACTTCTGGAGTTTGATGATCATTGATCACTCTCGAGTCTAGACTCTTGAGTCTACGACTCTCCCTACTACATAGCCCTTTGTACTTTTTGTTATCCTTGAGGCTTGTTCTAAGTCCTGTAGGCTTTTTGACTCTTGAGCCCTTGTGGCATGCACTTTTCATTTTGTATCCATCGATGTTTTATTAGCACATTTTTGCCTATATGACTCGTGTTCTTTGGTCTATTTAGTGTAAATTTGTGATCAAAGTGACGCTCTATGTGTGTGGCATGTGTGTAGGTCAAAAAATACCAAAAAAACTCTTTTTTTTTTTGCCTTCCGACCCCCGTCCCCGTATCCTGACTTTTGCCGTCCCGTCTCCGTCCCTGTCCCCGTTCCCGACCCCGACACACCGTCCCATGTAACTATGGTTGGAGAGTGGAGCTAAAGAAGCCTAGGATATATGAAGATGCACTAGATGTAGCGAGGAACAAAGAGTGGAAGCTGAGAAGAATGAGTCCGCTAGGAGTAGAGTCTTTGCCCAGGAGGTCTGAGTTTCAGCCTATGGATTCTTTGCAAGGTCGCATGCCAGGGGTTCATCATAAACCAGTGGTTTTTGTTACTCCTCAGGTTATGCCAGCAGTAATCACTACAACAGTGCAAGATGATGGGCTAAGACAAGACATGAGACAAGTGGTAGATTTAATGAAGAATCTCAGCCTAAACATGTTAGGTAGTGTGGGAAATAATCGAGGTCGGGGGAGGTTTGCAAATCAGTCAGGAGGTGAAGAAAAACCCATGAATGGTGTTGGGCAAAGCAATGGTAGAGTCTTGAGGTAGACGCCCACGTGTTATAATTGCGGAGAGTTGGGCCACATCAACCCACAATGTGATAAGCCACCAAGGATGGGGGAAGACATGTATCCATTGCCAAGACAGGTACTAACTAGGTCAAATGATTATGGCATTGGAATTAAGGGAGAAGAAGGAACGAGTGGATTAACCCAAGAGGAAAAGGGAAAGACAAAAGTGATAAGTGTGGTCACCTTGGAGAAGGAAACAAAGCTGGAGGATACATTAGTGATGCCTATTGGGAAGAGGACCACACAGAATAAGGAAGGAAGAAGTGCCCCAGGTCCTAAGAAGAAGAAGGGAAAGAGCCATGAAGACGAGCATGTCAAGGCCAAGAGGAAAAGAAGGGCTCGTCACAAGTTTCATGTTTTAGATTTTCCACTAGGGGATGGGCAATTAAGCTATGACTTGAAAGAGGATCTGACAAGCAAGAAAGCAGATGTTACTTTTGGGCAGCTTATAGAGATGGTGCCTAAGCTAAAGCGACAGTGGAAGAGGATGGTTAACCCAATGGAGAAAGAACAAGAGAGAGGTTCAATGAAGGCGTTGGCGATGGATGAGCTACCAGACATTTGCCCAATAGTAGATGTGTGGCACAAAAGAAAAAATCTAGGACAAGGTTATATGGACGGTGGACCCCAAATATGTGTCATAACACACTCATGCGTTAAGAAGATGGGTCTTACAATGATCGGGGTGTCAGGCTTCCAGATCAGATTGACAAACCATCAGAAAGTAAAATGTTTGGGTGTTGTAAAGAGCTTAGAAGTGGAGCCATATCATGCAAAGGCGGTATTTGATTTTCATGTGATGCTAGTGGGGTTGGGAGCATACCCTATTATACTGGGCAAGCCATGGTTACGTGCAGTGGGAGCTGTTCAAGATTGGAGACGTGGTACGATTAGCCTCTATGGAAAGACAGGTGCCAAGAAGCTATATAATGTGGACACAAGGAAACTATTGGAGGAACTTTATGAAGATGAGGATGAGTCTAGTGATGAAGACTATTCCACAATGACTGACGAGGACACTGATAGTACTACGAGCAGTGATGAGGATGTTGATGTTGCATTCCTTCTGATGGACAAAGAAATCCACGAGTTTGGTTTAGTTGCATTTGCAAATGAGATTGAAGATGAAAGTGAAGGGTCTTATGAAGTGATTAAGGGCTGATGCAAACCAAGGTTGATGTAACAATCTGTTGACGTGACAAAACCCTAAAGAATGGAGCCAAGTTACATATGTCGGCCGAGGGGCCTAAACCCTAAGAAGAACAAGTAGCAGAAGAAGAAGAAGTCCTATTAACTTATGGGGACCCCAGCCGATGGGGCCCGAAGTGACATAAAGGATTAAAATAAAGCAGGATTCGGACACACGCCAAAACTGATGACGTGGCATATTTTCAAAAATTGCACTGACATGATGACATGGCAGGCTGTACGGATTTCCGCGTTTTGCGCTGGATGATGACGTGGCAGGCTGTACGGATTTTCGTAAATTGCACTGGCAGCTTTTGGCATTGCTTTTTGGACCAGAAGCTTTTGAGTTTTGAAGGCTTTTCACTGTAACTGCTTTTCAGGCCAAGGGCCTTTAAATATGAGGCTAGGACTCATTCTCTGGCATGCTTTCTAGAGAAGGTGCAGAGTCTGGAGTACCGGTTTGTATTGTGTTGATGCAATATAAAGAAATACCGAAAGGGGCGCCAAGGTTTGGGGCCAATACTCTCTGGGGTGGAATTCCGCCACTTCGTGTCGCGTTTCGTCTCTCTTTCAGTTCAGTTGTTATTGAAGTGTTAAAAGTCTGTTCTTTTCTATTGGCTCGTGGTGCCCGTCTTGTGATAGTGGTATCAGAGCATAAGGCGTGTGCTTTTCTGAACGCATACTTATCCTCCAAAAGAGCTGACAGAGCTTTTGGAATTTTATTTGAGGTATCTTCGGCCTCCAACCCGGACTTATTAGCCACTCCCACCCTTACTTCATCGCGCATCGGGTGTGCTCCTGTCTTCAGTGCAGTGTCTTACAGGGCATAGGCCAATTAAGAACCTAATACTTGGAATTCATGGATTCAATAGAATATTTGCAGTTCCTGCTCAACGAACTCCACGACATTCTTTCGCGGCATCCTCAACAGAATCTTCCAATGCTGCAAAGTTTTCAACAATTTTTGAACTACGTGTTACCTCCTCTGATGCCCCAGGTGGTACCTCCTCCTCCGGCACCAGAAAGTACGAGAGCTTCCAACCGACAACCTTCTCAGCCGTCTGTTCCAATTGGGGGAGTCTTCAGGATTATGGTGCAGCCATCTGACCCTGATTCAGTGCAACCGCCTTTGCCACCGCCATTGCCCCCACCTACACCACCACCGCCACCATGGTACAATGGTTGGAGGCCCATACGGATACCAATCAAAAGATTTCAAAGATGGTGGCACGACAATCAAATTTTTCACTTTTTCCGGGGTGAAAGATCGCTAGAAAGCATTGCAGTTCCAACAGCAATTCGACAACATCTATGCTCTGGGGAACTATACAGAAGAATCCAAGATTTCTCGAGCAGCGGGATTTCTTAAAGATAATGCTATGCAATGGTGGAGTTCAATCGCGACACAACAACATGCTCCAAGGACCTGGCAAGCATTCAAGACAGTTTTTGCACGTAGTTACATGACTTCGATGTTTGAAGTCCGGATTTTGGCAGAGTGGGGCAACTTGAAAATGCTTGCCACCGAAACCATGGACGAATATAACCAAAGGTTTCTCGACGTGTACCTTCCGGTGTCTTTTTTCGTATCTGTTCCCTTGGAGGCCCAGTGCGAGCGATACACCATTGGACTACCATCACCATTGCAGGAATATTGTCTATCCAAGCAAGTCTCTACCATGCAAGAACTTATGGATCATGTCGCGGTCGAGCGATACACCATTGGACTACCATCACCATTGCAGGAATATTGTCTATCCAAGCAAGTCTCTACCATGCAAGAACTTATGGACCATGTCGCGGTCGGCTACAAAATGATGAAGGGAAAGCTAGAGTTTACCACAGAAGAATCTCCGGCCACTAACCACAACTCTCGCCAACAACGAACAAATTCTCGAGAGTCTCGTGAAAGTCAACCACAAAGGCCTCGCTTGACACCTCAACAACGAGACACCTTACTACAAGAAGGCCGATGTTTTGGATGCTTTCAAACAAGACATAATTATTTTGGTTGTCCCCAACGCACTGACAGACCTGAGGAGCCGACTCCCGCGTCGACGGTCGATGTTGTCAAAACCCTCCTCCGAAGGCCTCACTCTCTATGGCGAGAGCGGTCTACTTATGATTGCACAAATCTCTACAATGCTTTGGACTTGCCAACGATGTCGACGACGAGACGGGCTGAATCTGAAAATGCTAAGGGGCTGAAATCTGCAAATCTTTATTTGCTGAATTCTGACTCTATGTCGATGACGATGTCGATGGCGACGATGCGACAACAACGTGCTGAAAACGCAGATGCTGAAATCTGCGTTTTTTCGGGCTGAAACTGCAACCGTGCGGCGAGGATTTGCTGCGGGAAGGTGAGATCTGCGAGGTTTGGGACTTCTTCTGCGATATTTGACTGCTGAAAACTGAAAACGCTGATGCGTCTTGGTGTTTCGTCGTGGTGAATCTGCAAAACGCTATGCTGATGCCAAAACGCTCGGACTGAAAACTGTCTGCTGTGGGAAATCTGCCAACGCTAGGGCTGATCTGCTGTGTCTTGTTGTCGCCGGGCTGATCTGCTGTGCAAAAACGCTAGGCATGCATCTGCAAAAACGCTAGGTCTTTTGTGTGTTGGGGGGGGGAGGGGGGGGGTCTTGCTGAGAAGTTGCCTGGTGAACACAGGTTTCCTGCTACCTCTTCTGCTAGAAAGCCCTAGCGCTAGGTTTCTTTATGTACTTGGCTACTAGAATCGCCCTACCTAGTTCCCACTGCCAATGCACTCTGACTATCAGTGTAGATAGTGTTGGCAGTGTCCTGTCCAACACACAAATCAGCCATAAGGCGTTTAAGCCATACACACTCAACCATAGCTGTGAAGACTGCCTTGTACTCAGCCTCACAACTCGAAGTGGCCATAGTAGGTTGCTTCTTGCTCAACCATGATATACATGAATTGCCAAGCATGAAACAACAACCACTTGTGGACACTCGCGTGTCAAAACAACCAGCCCAATCTGAGTCTGAAAAAGCATGTAAATCTGGCGGCAATGATCCCCCCTTGGGATAAAACAAGCCAAGATGTAAAGTGCCACTAAGGTAGCAAAAAATCCTCTTGACAGCATGCCAATGCTTAGACCCTGGGCTATGCATAAATCTGTTGACCTGTGAGATTGCAAATTGAATATCTGGCCTCGTGTTGCATACATAAATGAGGCGGCTAACAACAGTTTGGTAAAGAGTGACATCAGCAGGATCGCCAGCATTATGTAGACTCAACTTCAAACCTGTTTCCATGGGAGTGGCAATAGGTTTGCAATCCTCAAGTCCAAACTTACATAGCAATGTCTCTATGTAACTTTTCTGACACAAGGCAATACCACCATCACACTGCTGAAACTGTATGTCCAAATAATGATGCAACAATCCCAAATCTTTCATCTTGAAAGTAGCATTCAATCAGCCTTAAATTCAGCAATATGTCTCTCATTTGGTCCTGTGATCAGCAACTCATCTACATAAAGAATCACAATGAGAAGTACATCACCCTCACGCTTTACATACAATGTGCTTTCTGTTGGACTGTTACGAAAGCCTTGTTTGAACAAATGAGTGTCAGCTTTCTCATACCAAGCACGAGGAGATTGCTTCAACCCATACAAAGCCTTGTTACATTTCCACACTTTGTCCTCTTGTCCTTTCTTGACAAAACCGCGAGGCTGCGTTACATAAACTTCCTCAAATATGTCACCATTCAAGAAAGCAGTAACAATGTCTGATTGATGTACATCCCAACCAAAATGAGCTGCCAATGCACATAGAAAACGCACAGTATTCATACGACAAGTGGGAGCAAAAGTCTCTTCATAATCAATGCCTTTTTGCTGTGCATAACCCTTTGCAACAAGTCGAGTCTTACGGCGATCGATTTCACCATCCGGCTTGCATTTCAACTTGTAAACCCACTTCCTACCAATGGCCTTTTTGCTAGGAGGCAAATCACATAAAGTCCATGTGTCATTTTCTATAAGTGCATCATATTCTGATTGCATCGCAGCCATCCAATTTTTTGAATTCTGTGCTTCATCAAAAGACAGAGTCGCGTCAACATCATGTAAGCTAGACACAGCCAAAGCATAACAATCTGATGCATAAGATGCATGGTGAGAGCCTGAACAAGTACGACTAGACAAAGGTGCATCCAACTTTCTGTCACGCAAAGTGTGCACCAGCCATTTTGGCATACCTCTAGCCTGCTCATTTTCAGCCCTTTCCTCATCAAGTACATCATGTAAATCTGCATCAGTAATAGGCTGATCTGTAACATTTTCAAAAACCCCCATAGGCTGTACATTTGCCTCATTGGAACTTACATTCGTATTTCCACCACTGAAAAGAGGCAACAAAGTGTTATAAATGTCCTGTGAGCTTACATTACTGTCTCTAGTACATGACAGCAAGGGTTGAACAGAATCTTCCACAAACACTACATTTTGTGAAACCAGAATACGTTTTGTTTGCAAATGATACAACCTGTAACCTTTGCTTTCAACATTATAACCAACAAAAATACATTTGACAGTCTTATCATTCAATTTTCTGCGCTGTGTTTGTGGCACCAAAGCATATGCCAAACAACCAAAAACACGCATGTGCTCAATAGAAGGCTTTTTATCATGCCATGCTTCATATGGAGTAATAGAGTGCAAAGCTTTCGTAGGACACTTGTTTAGTACATAAGTGACAGACATGATGGCCTCAAGCCAAAAAGAATGCAGCAAAGCTTGACTGTTGACCATACATCGTGCCATTTCCGTAAGAAGAACCATAAGAAGTGGCTGCATTGCTGTTACCACCCTTTCTTTGAGAAGCAATAAAAGCCTGTTCAACTGTACGCTGTCTAGTCCTGTTTTATCTGGAAAGTGACTCTTGCAATAGCAATGTGCATAAAGCATCAAACTTGACAACTTTTGGATTTACTTGGGTCATAAGTCTCCAAGTACTAGCAAAAGTCTGGTAAGAATCTGGTAAGGCATCAAGAACAGTCTGCATAAGGGAACTGTCTGAAATGACTTAACCTGCAGAAATAAGTTTCTCATTGATATCCTTGACACTAGCAAGAAAAGTGTCCATATCATCTTCCTCATGCATAATCTTCGACTCCAGCTCTTTACGCAGCAAAGCAATTTTAGCGTCATTGCGACTTGCATAAAGACCAACCAAAATATCCCAAGCTTGTTTTGCAGATTTTGCTGCACGGATGTGAGGAACAATGGTGCGCTTCACAGACAACGCAATCAATGCATGAGCCTGCGCATCCTTTACATCCCAACGAGCTTATTCTGTTGTAGTCAAAACAACTCTAATAGCAGCAATCCTTGCTGCAAGACCTGCAACATCCTCAACATCGCCTACATCCTCAGAACCAGGATGTACATCAATGCCCTGCACAATATTCGAGACGCCCTTTGACACAAGAACGTGTCGCATCATATAAGCCCATATAGGGTAATTGTCCCCATCTAACCTGTCCTCAGCAGCAAACATCTTGAACACATCTGTGTTGTTGTCAGCCATGGTAAATGTTGCACCTGATGTGAAAACTGTCCGAAAATAGGAGAAACGAAGCGGGAACAACACGTGCTATATAGCACAAACCGTAGAAGACTGTAAGGCACATGTTATGCAAAAAACGGCACTGACAGAAATTTTGCACTAAATGACGAAATCGCCTGTGCAGACCTGCCTATAGTGGAAACGGAGGCCGAAATGAGCCCGAATCAAAAATCTGAGCAGACTGAGCTCTACGAGATCATCCGAAATATGTGTCCACCTGTGAACGCTCGCCAAACCTCATTGTAATCGGAGAAAGTGAACAGGCGTGTGTTGGAGCAGCTGGCGACTAAGCCCGGGAGGATGTAACCTGCTTTGATACCAATTGGTGGAATTAGGGTTGCAAAGAAACACACAGCTTGGAGAGGACGAAGGAAGCTCAAGGCACACAATAGAGAGTGTGTTACTTGGTGTGCAATGGAAAGATTGATAGCCCTAGAGTGATGGGCGTATATACAATGCACGGGGGAAAAAACCTCCTAAAGAGGGAAAAAATGCCCCGGCGGTCCTAGTGTGTTCACACACATGACTACCACATGTATATGGTAACAAACAGGAAAACTCGAGGAACTCAACAATAGATTGTGAACAACATAACCACAATAGACACTGAACAACATATGGGACTCGACCAACTCATGTAGACCAGTACAGACTTTGGCTGGCAGCACACTCAGCTCCAAGCCTAGGACTCACGGGTACAATGGGGGTGTCGAGGCTTAAATATGCAGGGAGTGTGCAAACATGTGGTGCTAGACTAAACCCACGACACTAAACTCAAGACTGAAGACTCATAAAACCACCTACAACTGTATATAGAGACTAAGCAATATGAGCATATATACAAAAGGGCAACCAATGGATACTCAAATATCTCTGACAGGCCAGCTGCATCTATCTCCAAGTTGTGGCGAGGAAGGATTGGCCACGTGTCCTCTAGACCACCACTCTTGCCAAGTGTCAAGTTCACTTAGTGTGAATCCACGACCAATTGTAACTGTCTTGTCTTTCCGTGTAAAGTGACACTGTAGCCCAACTATAGCCACCCTATTGGATGTAGTCTTTTTCAAGTGGCAGGAGGCACGTCTGAAGCTCAATTCAAACAAATGCCACTTTTTGGTCATCTTTTGGGTCATGTGGTGTCTGCTAAAGGTTTAGCTCTTAAACCTGATAATGTCATAGCATTTCTAAGGTTGCATCCCCCAATCAACTCCAAGGGTGTTAAGAGCTTTGTAGGCCACATAGGTTATCATCGTAGATTCATTCGTATGTATGCCAATGTTGTCCAACCCTTGATCTACCTCAGTAGTGCTCCAAGAGGACAAGACTAGGGCGCAACCTGACTGAGGCACCCATTTTAGTTGCCCCAGATTGGTCTCTCCCTTTTCATGTGCATATTGATGCTAGTTAGATTGCTGTGAGTGCTGTTTTGACTCAGCCTAGCCAAGAGTGCAACCTGGATCGCCCCATTCATTATGCAAGTCGCCTGCTCACTAAAACCAAGTGCAACTACAACACAACGAAAAGGGAAGGTTTGGCTATTGTTTATGCCTTGCAAAAATTCCGACATTTATAGAAGGCAAAAATTCCGACATTATTTATAAGGGGTTCACTTCACCAATATTACGGATCATCATGGTATGTGCTATCTCTTGAATAAGCCACAAATTGCAGGCCAGATTTGGTGGTGGTTACTCCTATTCCAGGAGTTTGATTTCAAAGTGGTCTTGCGTCCAAGCAAGGGTCACGTCATGGCCGACCACCTCTCTCGTATACAAACAGGTGAAGAAGCTAAAAGTGGACACAACCCCGAAATGGTATGACAACGTAGTGTATGTTCTGTCCATTGGCTTGTACCTAGAGAATGCATCTTCCTTGCAAAAAAGAAGACTACTATTGAAGTCTAAACCATTCAAAGGTCAACTCTACAAATCTGGACCATATGGTGTTTTGCGTTGTTGTGTCTCCCCTCATGAAGTCGAACATATTTTAGACGATGCCCACAATGGTCCAACTGGGGGTCATTACCTTGGTCACATCACAACACAAAAAATTATTCAAAGTGGTTTATGGTGGCCATATGTGTTGAGGAATGTAATTGCTCATGTGAAGGCTTGTGATGTCTAGCGTTGTGCACCTAAACCGAGCATGCAACTAATCATCCTTTACAAGTTTCAATGGCATGGTTGCCGTTCGAACGATGGGGTTTAGATTTTGTTGGTCCAATTTCTTCCCTTGCTTAACCAATTAGTCGCAAGTATCTTTTGGTCGCTACTAATTATGCCACCAAATGGGCAGAGGTATTGGCTTCCAATGATTGCACAGGTAACACGATGGCTAAGTTTTTGTATGAGAATATCTTTTGCAGGTTTGGGTGCCTCCTCGAGATCACCAATGATCGCGGCAGCCACTTTGTCAAATTGTTGATCTCGACATTGTCGACTAGCTACAAGATTTTTCATCGCAGGTCTTGCTCATACTACCCCAAAGCCAATGGGTAACATGGTGGCTAAGGTTTTGTATGAGAATATCTTTTGCAGGTTTGGGTGGCCCCTCGAGATCACCAGTGATCGTGGCAGCCACTTTGTCAACGAGCTGATTTCGACATTGTTGACTAATTAGATTTTTCATTGCAAGTCTTGCTCATACTACCCCAAAGACAATGGGCAAGCAGAAAGCACTAACAAAGTTCTCATTGCGCTTCTCCAAAAAGCGTGCCATTTGCATCAGCGTCGTGGGCTGAGGCAATCCTCGGTACTCTCTAGGCATATTGTACTTCTTTCAAAGCAATGACCAATCACACTGTTAGAAAAATCACACCTTGGAATATTATGGTTGGATGACAGCAAAAACGACCCACTGGTGGTCGGAGGTCTTTGGTCAATGGTCGCAATTCAACGGCTGGTAGTCGACTTCTAGGTGGACTTGGCTACACATGGGCGCATGGACGGCTATCTCTCATGGGAGAGGGCAATCCATAGAGGCTCCTTTAAATCTATAGAAGGAGACCGTCTCCATGAGCCATCGTACATCCCATACTGAAGGGAATACATATTGAAGGATAACCAGCCCCAGCCCCTTGTATTCTCGCCTATTAGCTCTAGTTATCTATATCGCCATCTAAGCTCTACCTCGAGAGCGCATGGTGGATGACGGAATCAATTTGTAATAGTGCTAATCTAAATTCTTGATTTGCCACTAATCTACTTTGCATCGGATCTCGTTCTACTCTCCTTGCTACAAGATCCTTTTTTATTCTACATTTCTTACACACACCCCTTTTCAACTAGCGTTTGGATTGCCCCTTTCAAATTCAACTCAGGCTCTCCTAGAATAGACAGTTTTCATGTTGATTGTGGTGTGGAGTTTGCCTATATCTCTCGTCTCTCCATGCTTGAAGAAAGCAGATTGTTAGCTTACAATGCTCTCTAGGTAGAGCAGCGCCATCGTAAAGCATGGCATGATCGTCATCTTCGTAGGCCAAAAATCATGCAAGGGTTCTTGGTGCTGCTCTATCAAGAGTGCTATCATAAAAAAGCAAAGAAGTTGGTCCTTGCCTGTCAAGGGCCATACAGAGTGCAATAAATTTTACCACAAGGAGCGGTGCAATTAACCACTCTAGACGTTGTCTCTTTGCGTCTTGTAAATGGATCTAGAGTAAATTGCTATTATCACTCAAATTGAGACATATGTTAGGCTATTGTCTTGTCCAGATGGAACTTTAAATCTGCAACATCCTTATTTTCCCAATTCAGTTTGCTCTTTGCCAGCTAATCCATGTGTTTATCTTGTTGTCGCTGAGAATTCTTCTTCTCGCTTTCATCTCTGATCCATATGTCCATCTTGTTGTCACCAAGAATTCTTCTTCTCGCTTCATCTCTGATCATTTGTAACCACAATGTTCTCCTTTATGAGTTCTTGTATTCCCCTCATTGATCTTGGTGAGAGTGCACATTCATTTTCTGCACCTATCTGATTTCCACTGCTTTGTTGCTAATTGAGTTGGTTTTCTGAGCTCTTGTGTTTACCTCTCGCTTTTCGTGTACGATCTTTCTTAGACCTAAACTTCCATCTCTGACTTGGGCATTTTAACTGCCTTTGGGTTACTTGGGCCCGATTGGATGGGGTCCCATAAGTTGGTGGGAACTTTCTGAAAAATTGGGCCAATGCCAAGACTTTGTAAGTTGGTAAAACTTCTTCTATTGCTTGCGCTTGTTCTGCTGCTTCTTCTCTTAGGGTGTAGGCCCCTCAGCCAGGATGTGGAAGTCGGCTCAGGTCTTCAGTGGCTTGACACTCCAATAGTTCGTGACAGTTTCCCCCTCCCATATCTTGATTTAGCCTACATTGTACATATCTCAGTTTTCCATTGGGAGAGTCTCCCCGATGCTGATGTAACCCCCCCTCTTGCTGGGGCAGTTTGTAGCCCTATGGGTAGTTTTAAGCACCAATTCTAAAAACACTTGCTTTTTAGCATCTCCACCCAAGATCTTGATTCAACCGTCTTCTTTTCCTCCGCGTGCAACTGTTGCATGATTTTTGAGAGTTCTTCCACCACCCTTGGTTGGATTTCTCTCTCCTCAGAGCCTAATTTTGTGAGCAAGCCATCCATGTCTTCTTGCTTCTGCACCGTCAACTTTAATGGAGCACATTCCTCTTCCACCTTTGCTATCTTATCGCTTTGTTGCATGTTAACCTCATTCCTCCAATTTCTTTTTCAAGATAGCGTTTCCTCGAGACCAATGTACGTGCCCACGTCTACCACACCTTTTTGCAATACGTGAATATGCTGCTCACGAGTTTTGCATATCTTCTTTATTGTCAACAGGCTTTCTTTAGCATGCATGTCCGCAACTTTGTCCCCATGGCATACTTGGAAATTTTACCTCAACATATATACAAATTGTATCATACTTGCAGAAACCTCAACATTTATACATCAATGTCCTGAGTGAGAGAGAGAGAGAGAGAGAGAGAGAGAGAGAGAGAGAGAGAGAGAGAGAGAGAGAGATGAAATGAAATGATATATTAACATCTACAAAAGGCCAAAATGACCTATGAGACCAAACCGATTACAATGATGAGTCTAGTACCAAGTCTGGGTACAAACAAGGAAAACTACAAACTAAAAACTGAGATAGGAGTGCTGCCGACTCCTATGGGTGGCTGGTAAGCGGAGCAATGGTATCATGCCACAAAGGTCATAGTTACAGGGGATGGAGGGGACGGACCCTAGGGACGGGGGACGCCTGATTCCGGGACGGGGACGGGTGGGGACGGACGGCAAATGGGCTGCCAAGTGGGAATGCAAGCAAACGTCCCGGGGACGGCAGGGGACGGAAGGGGACTTTTTTTAAAATTTGAAAAACTGATCCTTTCTAGTGGGTAGTTCCTCTCCAATAGCCATATGTTTGAACTTTGAAGCACCCCAATGGCTATAAAAGCCACTCTTTGGTCCTCATTTCTCGATGTTTTATAAGCACATTTGCGTGTATATGACTCATGTTCTTTGGTCTATTTATTGTAAATTTGTGGTCAAAGTGATGCTCTATGTGTGTGGCATGTGTATAGGTCAATTTTTTTCTTTTGCCGTTCCGACCCCCGTCCCCGTTTCTTGACTTTTGCTGTCCCGTCCCCGTCCCCGTCCCCGTCCTCGACCCCGACCCGCCGTCACATGTAACTATGACAAAGGTACAAAGTGGGGATAAGTGTCACCATGATACAATATAGCAATAGCATGAAGCCTATCCTGATCGACACTCTGGGTGTCGTGCTAGAATCCTGTGGATCCTCTGCCGCAATCTCCTCCGGTGCTGCGTGGTTCACCTCCTCAGTCGCGGTCGTCTCGATCTCCCAAACTCTATAGCTCGGTCAATGAGAGTACCGCTGGTGTGTGTGTGGGTGGGAACCGAGCTCTGTGATGGTGGTGTCCCCTCTGCCTGTGTGGTACTCGTACTGAAGAAATTTGAGATGCGTCTCTGGGACTGTCTCTGTCTATGCCCTCTCAATAGAGAGTCTCTGTGTCTCTGTATCTCAAGTAGAAATAATCCGAGACATCTCTGATCCTGATATCTCATGACTCTATCTAATGAGTCAAAACCATCTCTGAATAAATAATGAAAGCATCCCCGTATCTCATAGTAGACTGTGCAGTGACATATGTAGTGAAACTCTGTCTCTGGCTCTGCATGGCATAACTGACATATCCTACTGTCTGCTGGTATGCCTCTGAATGTACCTGTCTCAATCCCAAGCTGGTGTGAAGATGTGCGAATCTGGCCAATGGCACATCGTAACCCATGAGATAGATGTGTGTCCATGTAGCTGGGCCGTGTGACAAAACCGTCTGTGGTGAGTTGGAGAAGATGGTCTCTATAGAAAGCCCTCTTCGTACCCAACTCCTGTGGTGGCTCTACCCATGTCCTCCTAGTATCAAGCTGGATAAGATCCTGCCGAATGAGTCTAGTAATCTCCATCCGTGTAAGAGCCAAAGACGGTGCAGCAAGAGAATACTGGAAAGGGGGCAGCCTGTCCATGCTGAAACCATGCCTTTGAAACCATGAGCTCATGTGTGCATACCAACATGATGTATCTCCTTGTAATGCCAGCTATCTGGATGACTCAAGAGCAAGCCTAGCATATTTGTCCCTAGTGGTGTCCCATAAGCTGTGTACAAATGATACTGATCTGGTAAGTGCCTCAACCTCCATAGGTGGGGCAGCGAGCTCCGCTCGTATGATGTCATGTGGAACTGAGGCCTTGGCTCTAATCAGCCTAGAAATCATAGATACCAAGGGCCTCTCCATATTACTGCATCCAGCACTATCAACAGCCGGTCCCCAAACTTGAACCCCGTAGTGCATAACTGAAGAGACCAAAGTGTCGAAGAGCCAGAGCTTTGTTCAAGGTTCCTGGAACTGAACCTGCGAACATATCCTCTCTAAACCGCCTAGGGCTGCATATGCACGAGTCAATCTAGTGTCTGCTGCCACTTTCAGTGTGAACCTAGGTCCACTAAAGACCACCCCAAGATATGTGTATGCATCAGTGTACTCCATACTGTCCTGACCATATGTGAATGTAGGTGCTGATCTCCTAAGCTGAGCACCTCTATCTCCTCCTCTGTCAATATAATCAGAGACCTCATCAACATACATACCAAATAAAGTAGAGGACAATGGGCATCCCTGTTTCACTCCAATAGTGGAGTGAACTATGTCAGATATCCCCTCTGATGTGCGTACAGGACACATCACTGAACTGTACAATTCCATAATCCCCCATATCAGCTCTGTGGGTACCCCCAATTCCATAAGTCGGCGCATCAATCTGGCCCTCGGTATTGTGTCAAAAGTTTTGTGGAAGTCCACAAAGCTGCAATATATCCGTCTACCATGTGCTCGACCCTCCTCAATGATAGCTCTGAATGTAAAGACATGATCCATTGTGGAGAAACCCCTCCTGAAACCAGCCTGTCCAGGTGCCTGTATGCCCATAATCTCTGCCCAACTACTCAGCCTATGCTCAAGGATGGATGCATACAACCGTGCCAATGAGTGTCCAACCATGATAGTACGGTAATTCCCCGGCACTGTGGGGTCTCCTGCCTTGAAGATAGGTACAGTAGTAGATAATCTCCAAGACTCAGGAAAGCCCTCACACATGACACGGTTGAATAACGGTGCAAGCATCTCTGCCAACAAGTCCCCAGCATGTATAATGTGCTCTGCTACCAAACCCTCATGATCCTGTGCCCGTCTGGTCTTCATCCTGTCAATGGCCTCCTTTACCATCTCAGTGGTAAAGAAGGTGCTCATAGCCGGACATGGCTGTGGTGGATCTGGTAGCGGTGGCTGTCCACGGTTGAATAACCGTGCAAGCATCTCTGCCAACAAGTCCCCAGCATGTATAATGTGCTCTGCTACCAAACCCTCATGATCCTATGCGCGTCTGTTCTTCATCTTGTCAATGGCCTCCTTTACCATCTCAGTGGTAAAGAAGGTGCTCGTAGCCGGACATGGCTGTGGTGGATCTGGTAGCGGTGGCTGTCCAGGTACAGTGTATAAAGATGCTGCTTACTGCCCCCATATCTTTGTAGAAGTGATCATTGGTGGGGAAGACTGCTCATGGAATAGACGCCAAGCCTCTCTTGAATCTCTACTAAGGAAGAGCTGATATAAATCCTACTCCATCTAGACCAAGAAAGCTCGCTTCTTCCGTCGTACTAATGGTCGTCGTGTAGCAATACGAGACTGTCTATAGGTGATCACTTCCAATGCAAGCTCCTGCTGTATCTGAGCTCTCCTCTATCGACACTCCTCATCATACGAGTTGTTCTGAGGCATGTGCCCAGAACGACGTCTGTGACCAGGCTGAGTGTGTGGGTATGCCTCTGTCGCTGCCCCATGTAATGTCACTGTCAGCATATATGTGATCTCCTCCACTGTGTATACTGGCTCTGATGTGCATAAAAGCCTACGTATCTCCTCTGCATAGACTGAGTCAGTCTCTGGTGTAAAAGTATAGCGTGGATGTCTACCACCCCGTGAAGCCTGAGATGTATTGTACTCAAAGAAGACTGATAATGTCAAAAGTGCATGATCTACTGCTATCCCAACAGGCCTGGGCCCCATTGTGAAATCCTAAATGTGAGAGATAAAGCTCGGATGTGTTAGAACATAGTCTACAGTACTGGACCCATATCTGTGTGGAAAACAAGTAAAACCTGTAGACGATGGGAAAGTCGGTAAGCCATTCAGTATGGCTAAACTGTGAGTAGTCGTCATCTCCCTGAGGTATCTCCCATACTCTGTATGCTCTCTGTCGTGTGAGCATCTCTCAAGCCCCATCTCCTCTGGCTCTAGCTCTCTGAGCATCTCCTCTGAGGTGTCATAGAAAACCGTATGTGAACTGCCTATACGGGCATTGTAATGGAATTTGCCTATTCAATTTGAGAATAGCGGAATTTAATGAGAGTACTTTCAAGAAATGATTTTGTGAGCATAGCGGGTATACATAATTGAAGATAGCAACATAATCATAGCAATTAGTTAACTTGGCATAGACAATACTTTTGCAAGAGAGAGAGTTTAGAGAACATGACAACAATTGAGGACCGGATTTATGTGGAGCCGGTCCCCCCTCCAATAGGCATTTGTATTATGATTTCTCCCATAAAGAGAGACTTGTTACAATACAGTCTTTGTGTTCCTTGTGACCTAGGTGATGCCATGAAGATGGAAGGCTTCATGCACCACAAACATAACATAAACTTGAAGAAAGATTTAACTATCCCAAGCCTCAGTCCCAAGACCTCAAACACCTTCGAAGGTGGAGAGAGCTAGCAGGGAATGAGGGTAGGGAAGAGGAAGAAGAAACATTTCGTAGGAGAAAGAATTAGTTCCTCACTTATCATACTCTTGTTGCTAGCATACATAATAGCATAGTAATGAAGAAGAAGGAGATGGCAAGCTTAAGCATTGAAGCATGGCTCTTGGTTGGATTTGCACTCCATAGCCAAGAGTGTTGGTGTAGGCTCTCAACCTCTACTTGCTTGGAGAGGGAGCTCTTGCACTTTGCATATCACACAATGAGAGTGCTTGTGAGTGTGTGTGGGTGAGTATACCCCCTAGGCACCCCCCTAGCTTGCTTGGGTCGACCCCCCCTTGTAGCTCATGCTTGAAGCTCATTGGACCCCTCGAGGCCTAGCCAATCACAAGCAGGAGCCATTACAAGCAACATGGGTAGCCTTGGGACAAGTGTCCCCCTTTCCCCTTTGAGAGAGAGGTCTTGATAAATGCTAAAACAATTAGATAATTCATGTAATTTATCATTGGACCCCTTTGAAGCCTAGCCAATAGGCTTCAAGCAACACATGAAGGTAACATGGGTAGGGGCCTGACATGTGTCCTTGCTGCCTCTTCAAGATGGGCTTCCCTTGTGTGTGTGAGTGGGTGTTCTCTCTCTAGGCCCTAGGAAAAGGGCTCGCCCCCCCTCTTGTAGGAATGCTTTTGACTTTTAGGTGATCAAGCACCTTACTCACCAAGCATGACAAAGCACTTGAACTAGGGGGGGGTTCCCACAAGCATCTCAGGCAAGCTTCTCAAGGCACCTCAAGTACTTTAATCATGCAGCAAGTCAAGCACCTCAAGCATGGAGCCAGTCAAGCACCTCAAGCATCTTAATCAAGCACCTCAAGCATGAAAAACACCTCAAGCATGACAAGCACCTCAAGCAGGACAAGCACCTCGAGCTTGGGCCGGGTTCCCACCTCAAGCTCAGCCCTAGCTTACTTAAGGTCAAAAGGACTTTTACACACATTTATTGGAGGTCTTCAATGAAGCTAACCTTAAGGTCTTATGCTCCATTGGTTAGCCTTGCTCTTTGATAGACCATCTCCCTTTTGGGCCCCTTTACATTGGCCCCGTGTTGAGATAGATCTAAAAGCACATACCTATATCTTAACACTTGTTCCCGTTTATTCTCCCACATTAAGTGATCAATTTAATATGAGAAAATCATTTGGGTTAGTTAGATATTAGATTTTATGACAGGCATTGAAATCCCCCAGAAGTATGATGTCTCCATCCTTGGAAAACTCCTAGATATCATCATCAAGTATAGAGTAAGGAGACTGTCCTCTGGGTGAAGCATATATTGAAGTGTTGGGAGGAAAATAGCATATGGCGATGTACAAGAAACGTCCAGTCTCTGCCCTCATCCTCACCCACAAGTATCTCGCCTTATCATCTCTTCGAACTATGTGCAGTATTGGCTGGAGCTCCTCTCTGAAAAGAAGTGCTACACCTCCTGATCCTCTAGTCCCATGCTCAGATCTGGTGCATGTCCGGCAAGCTGTCTCCCATCTGTATCCTGATATATGCGGCATCAACTGTCCTGGAGCCTGATGAGTCTCTGAGTAGAAAACAATGTCTCTGTCTCTGAAGCTGTCCTCAAAGGCCCCCACATCAAGTCTATATGAACCATTACAGTTCCAAACCGCCATCCTGAGAGTGGTCCCATAGGTCTCGCACTGTCATGTAGAGCGGTGCTCTGTAATCACTACTCGTCCATTTCTGTAGAAGGCTAACTTTCCCTTCTCCCTTGCTGCTATAATCTCCGGCATGACCTCTCTCATATGTGCAAGCTGTGAGAGGGTAAGGTCATCTCCTAAAAAGATACCTGTTTTCTTGAGGGTTGTCCTCTTCTTTAAAAAGTCTTTCTTTTCTTCGATGGAGGGAAAGCGCAAAATGAGAGCCCGTTCTTTTGAACTCTCCCCATTACCTTCATTTTTCTTGCCCACTCTCCAAGGTTGTGTGTGTGAGGGCTTCTCCACCCCCATCATTGACATGAGGCTCTTCACCTCTTGGTCCACCTTATTTGAATCTTTTAGGCCGGTCACTCTCACGTGTAGAGCGCGTACCCTTCTTCGTTGTTCCTCTTCAAGTGTCTTGTTGATGATGTCGGGTGTAGTCGGAATGTCCTTGCCCTTCCCCTTCTTGACAACTTCAATCCACTTTTCAGCCTCTTCCACCTTCTTTTGCGTTTTGGAGAGAACCTCCACCCATGAGGTCTTCTTTTCTCCTTCCTCCTTCATTTCTTTGACTTGTGCTCGTATACTATTCAGCTCATCTATCATTGATGGCTGAATTTCTCCATCTTCAAGGCGTCCTCTCTCTTTAGTTTCGGTGAGTTCCTTCCGAAGGGCTGAGATGCTACCTTTTAGAGCTTGAATTTCAGCCCGGAACTCTTGCGCTCTAGTTCCCTCTCCTGTTCCTCCCTCTTTTTCCATTCAAGAAGTGAGTTCTTCTCTTTCTTCCACTCATCCATGTGAGCTTTGCATTCTTTCAACTGTCTTTCAATGGCTGTCATCCTCTTGCTTGTGACCATGTAGTGCGCCACCATCTTTCTTGCCTATTTGTTTCACTTCCTGAGAGAGAGAGAGAGAGAGAGAGAGAGAGAGAGAGAGAGAGAGAGAGAGAGAGAGCTGGTTTCAGGCTGAACTTCATACTACAATGCCACATAAAAACGTCTCATCTATACGGTTCTCTTTGTTTCCATGCAATCGAGAGCTTGAAAGCAAGTACCCTCCCATCATGACTTACCTTGATGAGGTATTCCTAATTTTATTTGTATGTATACACAAGTTGATTTTAGATGTTCATCATTTATTGTTTGTTTTTCAGATGGCTTACCAATTGAAATCTACTTTTATGATCATGCTGGATATGCTAATCATTAAGGAATTATGGGAGAGTTATATGACTTTTGAGGTGTGGCAACAAAGGCCTCAAGCACATGAAAGTTTTTCCTCTACATCTATCGAAGGCAGGTGGATAGGAGTTGCCATTGCACCTTGTGTTATGCTAATATCGCAGAGAGACGGTTGGTAGCCATAAAGCTTTTGCATCTCCTAAATCAGACAATAGTAATGCTATAACATGAAAACATTAGGAAAAACAATGTGCACATGTTGTTTCTTTGATTTGTTGATAGTGAGGGTCAGGTGGACGTAATTTGGACGGGTGTGTGCATCTTGCTTGGCTTAGTGTCATGACTTTGTTCATGTGAACTACTCTTGGTTTTGACTCCACCATAGGGCTCTCTAGTCATCAAAGGCCTTGTATACACAAAACATGATACAAAACATCATGTTTTGTACGTTTCGCTAGCGAGCACATGGACTATGAGGACGCACAAGCAAAATATGAAAATTGTCAGCCATGTCACACAACTCAAGCAGACAAACTACCTTTTAACATACAGTCAATACCCTCATTTAGTGATATGTTTCACTTGTAATGGGACTAGCTCCTCAATAATCGGATGACCTAATTGCTATAAAATAATTTGCTTGGATGCACCACTAAAAGGGTGTGCTACATGCCTTTTGCTTAGCCAGCTGTGTGGACATATGTCAAAGTTGTAATAAAAAACATGACCATGATAGCCAAGGGTCTCAAAGCAAGACTAAGCATGTAACAATCTTATTGGGTATCCAAAGGAGATAGGTCATCAATGAGCAAAGAAATCACCTAATCTCATCTAAATTCCACGAGAGAATCAACGAAAGAAAATTACTGATTTTTAGAGCCAAAGACATACCTGAGCCCATGCTATCTGCCACAATTAGGCTTAAAGTGGGATAATTAAGTGTCCATAACAAAAAATGGGGGAGTTAGCACATGTCTTCGATCACCTCAAGAAGCAACTTATCAAAACATGGGGTCCTTGAGTGTCCATAACAAAAAATAGGGGAGTTAGCGTATGTCTTCCATCACCTCAACAGAAACTTAAAAAAAAGTACTAAGGGGCGACCATTATAAGCATGGATAGCCCATTTTATGGTGCACGACTTCAGCATAAAAGGAAATCTAGCTTAAATTGAGCAATCAGCTTTTACAAGAAAACTCTAGCATGAAAAGTAACTACTTACTCAAATGAGCAACTAGTTTTTACACTTCCCGTCATACATTCACGTTTACTTCATGACCGAGATCACTTTTTCTCTTTAGTCATTGTCCTCCTTCTGTAATCTCATGTACTTTGTGAGCTTGAAGGATCAAGTATTGAGGAGGTTAAAGCCCCCCAAAGACCTATCTTGTTCACACATGAAGCTTTATATCCTCAGGCAAACATGGTGAATGCTTACCTTGGCATTCTAAAACAAGAGAATGCTTCAATGAGGTCATTATGTATTTGACAACTATTGGAATCCACCCAATACTTCATTACATGTAGACTCTGCTAACCAAGTCCCCTCTGCCACGCAATACTTCATTACATGTAGATCTGCTAACCAAGTCCCCTCTGCCAAGCAACTTCTCTGTACAGTTTGTGGATGGTTATGGTGGCTACAACTAGGTGGGCATCCACCCTCACGACCAACACGAGAGCTTTTATTATTGCTAATTCATCTACAACTAAGTGGCATTGGGACTAAAGAATGCCCCATCCTCCTTTCAACCATGTTGAATATAGTCTGTAACCCCCTTTCTCTGCAAATTCTTGCAGATATTCATGGACGACTTCTCCAACTTCTCTAGGGAAAGGCGTTCCACAGAAATGGAGAATTTCATAGAGCACGTGTCTTAGGTAAAGAGCTCTTCGGCTGTATGAACGAACGAATGAAAAAAACTTATGAAGGAACACAAATTGTATATATAAAACAATGTTTAGTAAAAGTGATTAGTCGGGTACTTTTCACAAGACTAATTGTTAATTAAGGATAAGTCTCATACTATACTTTTGAATGTATGGTTGATGGCCATGCCTCTTAAACATGAAGAATAAGGTGTCATCTATAGATCCTAGGCATGCTAAGATTTGAGTCTAGTTGTTGCTCCCATCATAACCTTTGGGTTATCGACGTGGCTTGTGGTGTAATACCCTTACGTCCACGACTTTGAAGGATAGAGGCCTCTCTCACTTCTATTGCTTGTATCCTTGGTTTTCTAAACGGGAGTGAGGTGTTGCCACCAGAGCATAAGTATGAAGGAAGGTCTATCCATCAAATTGCCCCAACTTTTGGGTTGGAAATCTTATTGGTTTTTTTTCTTGATTATTTTCAATTATCATAGTTTTTTAGGTTTCCAGGTCCAGTTGCATCATCTTTTACAATTTTTAGCTTGTGGGCTTGCTTTCTACTTTCAGCTTTATACTTGCCTCGCATTGATCAGGACCATTTGAGCATCTTGAGGGGATTTGCAAGTAACAAAATACGTCCTCTCTTTTGTCCACATTTTGTCCACACACACACACACACACACACACACACATAGAGAGAGAGAGAGAGAGAGAGAGAGAGAGAGAGAGAGAGAGAGAGAGAGAGAGAGAGAAGAAGAGAGTTTTAACGTCGAAGGAAACTATCCCAAGAGACCTTAAAGATCTAGCCGACGAGGAGTTAAACTCAAGACTTGTTATTCAAGAGGGAAATGGCATAACCAATCTACCAAACTTGGGTGATAGAAAGGTTATACCATTTTCCTCTTTTTATTAGCGCGCACATGCAGATAGACCCACACACACACCCGAGAAGAAGAGAGTTTTAACGTCATAGGAAACTATCCACAGAGAGAGAGAGAGAGAGAGAGAGAGAGAGAGAGAGAGAGAGAGAGAGAGAGAGAGATAAATGAAATGAAATGATATATTAACGTCTTCAAAAGGCCAAAATGACCTATGAGACCATCAGATACAAAGTGGTGAATCTAATACAATGTCTGAAGTACGAGTACAAAAAGTACTGAAAGTAAAAATGAAAACTGAAAATGAAGTGTGAAATGTGAAATCTGAAAATGTAGAATAGGCCCTCAATGACAATCTGGGTGTTGTGCTAGAATGCCTCTGATCCTCTGCTGGAGTCTCCGTCGATGTAGTGTGTTCCTGTGTCTCGGTCGTGGTCGTCTCGATCTCCCGAGCTCAGTCGCCCTGTCAATGAGGGTGCCTCTCGTATGAATGCGGGTACAACCCTGTGCTGGTGATTGGTCTCTTGGCTCCCTCGATCCAAAGAAGTCTGTGATCTGTCTCTGCGACTGTCGTACTCCATGTCTCCTCAACAGACTATCTCTATGTCGGTGTAGCTCAAGTAGATATAGGCCAAGGCATCTTTGATCCTGAATAAGCAATGGAAGCGCCCTCGTATCTCATAATGCACAGTGCAGTGGCATATGTAGTGTAGCTCTGTCGCTGGCTCTCTACCGCATAGTTGACATATCCTAGACTCCGGCGGTATCCCTTTGAATCTACCCGTCTCTTGATCCAAATGTCTCTGCATGCTCTCTGGCGACTCTGATATCAAACACAATGTCATCAGCATATAATAATAAAGGGATCCATGTCCCTACTAGCTGAGCGTCTCTGTCACCCTCTCTGTCAATGTACTCAGAGACCTCATCTACATACATACCAAAAAGTGTAGGGGACAAAGGACACCCCTGTTTCACTCCAATAGTGGAATGAACAATGTCAGAAATCCCCTTAGGAGTGCGTACCTGGCCAGTCACTGAGTCGTATAAAGCCATGATCCCCCATATGATCTCTGTGGGTACTCCCAACTTGAGTAGCCTGTGCATCAATCTGGCCCTCGGCACTGTGTCAAATGCTTTTGCGAAAGTCCACAAAGCAGCAATACATCCGTCTCCCATGAGCCCAACCCTCCTCAATAATGGCTCTGAGTGTAAGAATATGGTCCAAAGTGGAGAAACCCCTCCTGAATCCAGCCTGTTCTGCTGCTCGTATGCCCTCATTTTCTGCCCATTTACTCAGTTGTTGTTCAAGAATGGATGCATACAACCGTGCCAATGTGTGCCCTATCATAATAGTACGGTAGTTCCCTGGCACTGTGGGGTCCCCTGCCTTGAAGAGAGGTACAATAGTAGATAATCTCCAGGACTCGGGTAGTCCCTCACACATGACACGGTTAAACAACCGTGCAAGAACCTCTGACAGTAAATCTCTAGCATGTATCAAGTGCTCTGCCACCAAACCATCATGATCATATGCTCTCCTAGTCCTCATCCTGTCAATGGCGTTTTCCACCATCTCAGTGGTAAAGAAGGTACTAGTGGCTGGACATGGCTCTAGAGGGTCTGGTAATGGTGGTTTCCCGAGTACTGTATATAATGATGCTGCATACTGACCCCAAGTCTCGGGAGAGGTAATCACTGGAGGAGGTGAGTGCTCACGGAAGAGACGCCAGGCCTCACCTGAATCTCGACTCAAAAAGAGCTGATACAAATCACGTTCCATCTGGGCTAAAAAGGCCCGCTTCTTCCGTCGCACTAAACGCCAAAGAGCAATCCGAGACTGTCTATATGTAATGACTCCAAGTATAAGCTCGCTCTGAATCTGAACTCTCATCTCTCTGCATTCCTCATCATACCAACTATTCTGAGGCATGTTCCCAGAACGTCTTCTCTGATCTGGTTGAGTGTGTGGGTATGCCTCTGCTGCTGCCCCATGCAAGATCTCCGTCAATAAAGTGGTGATCTCCTCCACTGTATATACAGGCGTGGCTGCCCACATCCGTCTGTAAATCTCTTCCACATAAACTGAATCCGTCTCTGGTGTAAAAGTATACCGTGTGTGTGCAATCCTCCGTGGTGTCTGAGAGACACTATACTGGAAAGAGACTGAAAAAGTCAGGAGAGCATGGTCCACTGCTACTCCAACAGGCCTAGGGCCCACACTGAAATCTTGAATATTAGAGATGAAGCTCGGTGAAGTCATGACATAGTCTACTGTACTGGCCCCATGTCTGTGTGGAAAGCATGTGAATCCCCCAGACAAAGGAAAAATCTCTAGACCATTAAGTATGGCCAGACCATGCGTAGTCGCCATCTCTAAGAGAGAGAGAGAGAGAGAGAGAGAGAGAGAGAGAGAGATTGCTTCTTGTAAACTTGCAGGTGTTTGTGGTTGGATCGACCTAGTTGGATTGAATAAACAATCTGTTGGATGTTTAAAAGTTTCTGTCAAATTTTTGAGATGGCACGCTTCTTCAAGGAATGAGGATCATGAGATAAACGTCCAACCAACAAACTGAGGCCCTTGATGTTAAGGCATTCTTTGCTGATCATGCTGGGCTTGTGCTCACATTAATATCAATCGATGCTCAACAACACAAGCAACTTTCTAGTTGCTGAGAATTGCAATAGTAGCTCGTTTTTTAATGTAAATATGGATTGGCAAGTCATGTTATCAAGAATGGATACAACATTCAAGGGGTTCTTGGTCGCTTCGGTCCCATTGGTTATCTTCTCATGGAAGCATACAAGCTCCCATTTTAGCAAAATCACTACTCATAGCATCCACGAGATGTCAATTTAGCATTCCTCATAGCTGACAACTACTGTGTGATAATGGTCCCCATAGTCCAATTCATGATGGGACTCATCGTATCCTGACATCCTACTACAGCTTGTCTCGAGTTAATTGTGCCATACTTCTGAAGGAAGATCTCACTTTTTTCCAAGTTGGGCAAACCATTTTGCAGACCCTTCAATCCTGCCAAGCCTTGTGTCCATCACCCATATTTCTGGAGCAAGATAAGACATCCATCATTGCAAAACTGTGATTCCTTTTAGAAGCTTGAGAGACGTAGGCATAAGTTTCAGCTTGCCTGCACTCTTTTCTTTCCATACATTCTCATTCTGCAATACCTGAGGTCTAGTGTCTTCCCATTCCGTTTGCAGTTGCTAAATTCGAGTCCGATTTCGTTGCTTTAGTTTAAAAGAATTCTTGTCCTCATCCAAGAAAGAGACTTCTTTTTGAGCTATATAAGGCCTTACAAATGGGACTTAAAGAGTAGCTATGAATAGAGTTCGACATTACAAAGCAATTAATGGGACTTAAGAGTAGCTATGAATAGACCTGTTAATGACATTGTGTAAAATTTTAATATCTTGATATTAAACAATTCAATCAAATTAATAAATTGTCAACCTTGAATATACGTTGTATATACGTGCCAACTAGAGTCTATTAGTGAAATTTGGTGCTTCTAATCACTCTAAAAGGCTAAATATAGAGTCAAAGTATCAAACATATTGAAATTGGCATTTTGAGCAAGCAATTGAACTACAATTTTATGTAATCACATCTTTCATATTTGAAAATTTGTGTCACGACACTAAACTTTGCTTCATAATGGGATTATGTAACATGATAGATAGGCTTGTAGATATACTTGTTTACATTTTGTATTTCAGGTTTGGACAAAAAATACCCACTAGAGATCAAGATACAAGTGTAATAATCTTTCGGTTTTTGGCCATAAAATTGTTTCAAGTGTTGTGTTAAAATCATTTCTCCAATTGTTTGAACTTTTGAGACGTAACTCTAAATTGAGTCGAGTATAGTTAGAATGAAAGCCATTTTTAAAAAGAAATTTAAATTCCAAAACTTTAAGGTGTCCAACATAGGCATATTAAGACCCTAAGGGCTATGAGAGCAAAAGAAGGGATTAATGGTTGGCTACCCAAAGACTATACAAGGGGGTAAAGATAAATACTTGGAGTAATCTTTGAAGTTCATTTTTAAAGCAAAATGAATCAACATGACGAATAAGCATAGAAAAGTCAAAACTTATTGAAGAATTCATAACCTTTAAGTGTGGATTTGAGAGTAAACTAAGAGATGTATCAATCATATTAAGTCGTATTTGAAGGTTTGATTTACATATCTTTAGCTACTATATCCATGGTTTTCAACAACTCTCTGCATTTGGAAAGAGTATTGCTAAAAAGGTTTATTGTGAGTTTTAAGTTAAATTTGTGCCTCTTTAGGTCTTGACAAGTTTAAGCGTCGACTCACATGGAAAGGCGTTGACTGACATACCTAGATGCATATGGTGCAAAACATTAAATGTTCGAAAACTTACACACTTTATAGGTTTTCCAACCTTAAATTTTCTTTATTACATTGTTTTATATTACTCTCAAATAGTTTTTACCGTAAATATATGCTCAACTATTCTCATTCCATTATTTATTGTTTCATTTGTTAAACTACTTTCAAACCATTGAAAATTCAATTGCTTCTCCACAGAGTTCAAGAATTTTTGTAGCAAACGAGGCATTCGGCAACAGTTAACTATGCCGTACACACCTACTCAGAATGGCATTGTTGAGTGTATGAATCGCACAATTCAAGAAAGAGTCACAACCATGTTATCTATGGTGAGTTTACCTCTTGAGTTTTGTGGGGAGAGGGTGTTATGATAGCAGTACATACAGTCAATAGATCGCCTAGTACTCCGTTGAATTTCAAGATTCCATAGGAAACGTGGACTGACAAGAAGCCAACTTATGATAGATTACGTGTGTTTGGGTGTGAAGCATTCTCACATATTCCCAAAGAACTTTGCAAGAAGCTAGATCCCAAGTCACACGTGCATCTTCATTGGTTATGGTGCATATGGAGAGATGGATATTTTCCCGAAATCTAAAATGGTTATTCCAGATCACAAGTGATATTCAATGAGTCTAAAATGCATAAACAGCTTGCTAAAGAGGCCAAATATCAAAAAGTCAAATTTGAGGATGTAGCCTCCACAATTTTGGGAGAACCAACTTAGTCTACTGGTGATGTTCCTGCCACTAGTAGTGCTTTAGAGAGAGCAAAATCCAGCATTGAGGCAATGAGGAGATCCACATGTGTATCTCGTATCCCTGAGCAGTTTGAGCGAGGATTGGACTACGTGTTAGTCACTGGCTGCATGAGCCCACTTGTTACAAAGAAGCTATTCAGATGGAAGATAGCGTGAAGTGGAAGAAAGCTATACAATTTGAGTATAACTTGATTTTAGCCAATGAAACTTGGGAATTGATAGAGTTATCAAAGGGTAAACATGCATTGCCTTGCAAATGGGTGTACAAGAAGAAGTAGACGGTCTTGAGACTAAGTATAAGGCTAGATTGGTTGCAAAAGGCTTCAAGAAAAAGAAAGGCATAGATTTCGACGAGATTGTTTCTTGAGTAGTCAAGATGACTACACTGTGTCTAGTGCTTGGTTTAGTAGCCATTGAGGACATGGAATTGGTCCAAATGGATGTGAAGACAACGTTTCTTCACGGGGATCTTGAAGAAGATGTCTACATGAAGCAGCCATAATGTTTTGAGATAAAACCTGAGAAGCCAACAAGGGTAGAACTGGAGACTCAAGAAAGCTTTGTATGGTCTAAAGCAAGGCTCAAGGCAATGGTACATCAAGTTTGATAAGTACATTCAATCCCAACGTTATGTAAGGAGCCAAGAGGATCACTGCTTATACACAAGGACTTTGAACGATGGTTCCCTCATCATTTTAATCTTGTACGTGGATGATATTCTTATAGCCGGGAAGTCCAAAGATGAGATCGCACTTCTCAAGGATTTCTTAAGCAAGAAATTTTCCATGAAATATTTGGGTGATGCACATCACTTTCTTGGTATGCGTATCAAGAGAGATCGTAAGCGTGGAATACTTGAACTATCACATTAAAAGTATATTCACAAGGTCTTGAACGTTTTAACATGCAAGGGGAGGAACATTGAGTACCCAGTGGCTGCATATGTAAAAATTAGCAAGAATGATTGTCCCAAGTCGGATGATGAAAAGGACCAGATATTGCAGCTGCAGTGGGTGTGGTCAGCATGTTTAAGGAAAATCCGAGTAAAAAACATTGGGAAGCAGTGAAACATATCTTGAGATACATTAAGGGTTCAACCAGCAAGGGCTGACGCTTTGGAAACAATGATGCATCCATAGTTGGATACACTGATTTGGATTATGCGGGTTGTGTGGACACTAGGAGAGCCACATCTAGCTACGTTTTCTTGTTTGCTGGAGCGGCAGTCTCTTGGAGAACCTGTTTCCAAAATTGCACTTCGTCTTCCACCACTGAGGCTGAGTATGTTGCAGTTTCTAGTGCTAGCAAGGAATCTGTATTTTTATCTCCTCTAGTGGGAGACCTTGGTATACAGCAAACTCCAGGTGTTACATTGCGGTAGCTAGAGTGGAGTTGTGTTAGCAAAGAACCCCGTGTTTTATTCCAAGAAGAAACACATCGAGGTCAGGTATCATGCGATACAGGATAACCAGGGAGGAGCCAAAGGATCATACAAACTAAGCAAGTTTTCACATTGATTAAGAAAAAATACAGTGCATCAAAAGAGGCGTTTGTTCTGTGTAGAGCTATGTTTTTGGTTTTCCACCTCCTCCCGCAACTGCTCCTCCTCCTCCTTGCTCAACAACAATTGTCTTTTAATTTTTCACTTCCATCTTTGCTACTCAGAGGCCATCTCCACATTTTTCAACTATTTATGAGGATCCACAACACCATCAGCTATAAGGCATGTACATTGGGTTGAGGGAATGGGAGATATTGATCAGTGATCCGCTTACCCCAATCAGCTGTACCAGAAGTCCCACCTAGATGGCCCTTGAGTGCATGCAATACAGGAACCACAAAGAAGGGCTTCAGTGCTACTTGCCAGGTTTGAATTTGGCCTTCCCAGTGCACTTGGATTTCATCCTTTAGAAGCAAAACCACCACATCCAGGTCATCCACTATAAGCGGAAATAGGTTGGAGCTGGCTTGTTGGTACAACATTTTCAATGAATAATCCACCTGATGTCGGGCCAGATCCTCAAAGATGCTACATGAGAACTCGACCCATCGTTCCTCAGCCATAGTGGCTACCTATGTAGCTTCTCAGACCTGATGCTAGGCCTATTCTTCTCGTTGCGTTGCTAAAATCGCCCACACTTTTGCCCACTGTAGACGGCCTTTCATCTTTGCAATCTTGTCAATAAATGATTTTGGATTGTCAAGTTCAAAATATATTGCTCCTGGCATGAGATTACATATAGTTGTTGTCTTTGCTCATGCCAGAGTAGATTAACTTGGTACATAAACTGGAGGCAGGCCATGACATACTGCTCATATAGCTGGAATCCAATCTAGAAACAGGGATGTGCCAAACCACTAGGGGGAACATGAGGCAATTGGTGCAATTTCGTTAAAAAGGTTGCACCTCTAGAGTTATGTGCACCTCCTTGACTTGATGCCCCCTCCACTGATGATGGATAGATAGACACCACAATAGAGGCTATCTGAAGAGGCCCCATGGTTAATGGCACACTCACAAGGGGAGCTCATGTCGGAATTGAAAGGGCCATCGACACTCTCCCAACACTATCCGATCGAAATTTTCCATAGACTGCTTGGTGAAGGAGAGGAACCGGGAGCACAATGGAAGAGGAAGATGAATACGCACACGCACTCACACACACACACATTTAATAGCCACACACACAAGTTGGAGGGGGAGAGCCAACACACACTGTGTGCCCCCTTTCTATCTTCTCTATCTTATGCACTTAGTCACAATACACACTCTACTTTGTGTTAGTGGCTCACACAATTGTATAGCTGTACACTTAGGGTTAGTAGCAGTTAGTGATGAGCGGTTGGCCACATGGCCATTAAACCTAACATTCTCCCACTTGATGGCCAATGTGGGAGACCATAAGAATGGAAGAGAACCACGCTTCACCCAATGCCCATCAACTCACGATAGTGCTGAACTGATGGTTAGAGAGACTTTTAGTGAGTACATCCGCTGTGTTCTCTGACGTAGCAATCTTCACTAAATCAAGGCTCTTGTTTTCGAGGCATTCACAACTAAAGTGATAACGCACATCAATGTGTTTTGTTCTGGAATGAAGCTCTGGATTGTTAGCCAAGGCCATAGCACTTTGACTGTCACAATGAAGAACTGGTGTACACTGCTCCAATCCAAGATCTTTTACTAGGTGAGCAAGCCAAATAGCTTCTTTGCATGCCTCACTCAATGCAACATACTAAGCCTCTGTGGTAGAAATGGATGTACAGTCTTGAAAAACGAATCTTCAAGAAATAACAGAACCAACAAATGTGTAAATCCAACCTGTTGTTGATTTACGAGTCTCACCACAGCTTACATAATCACTGTCTACAAATTCCTGATGAATGGATGACTCTCCACGACCATAGCATAATTGTCTATCTGTAATGCCACTCTAGTATCTAAGAATCAACTTGACAACATCCCAATGTTTTTTACCAGGGTTAGACATAAATATGCTGACAACTCCCACTGCATGTGCAATGTAAGGTCTTGTAGCCACCATGCATACATGAGACTACCACAAGTTGAAGCATAAGGAACCTTAGCCATCACAGCTTTTTCATCAGCAGATTTGGGACAATCGTTCTTGCTAAGTTGCAAATATGCAGGCACTGGAGTACTCAAAGCCTTCTCCTTCTGCATGTTGAAACAATCAAGAACCTCGTGCACATACTCTTTTTGAGAAAGGTACAACAACCTCTTCTTATGGTCATGAGAGTAATGCGCATACCCAAAATGTGATTGGCTTCACACAAATCTTTCATGTCAAATTGACTTTTTAGCTTGGTTTCCAAGTCAACAATGTCCTTCTTGGAATGACTAGCAATAAGCATGTCATCTACATAAAGGATAAGCATAGTAAGTTGTCCATAGGGTTGTCTTTTCTCATAAAGACATGGATCCTCATTACTATGCTTATAGCCTAGGGAACGCATAAATGCATCAAACTTTTGCTACCATTGTTTGGATGATTTCTTCAAGACATAGTGACTTTTTAGAACCTTACAAACCAAATGTTCCTTGCCCTTTAGCACAAACCCTTAAGGTTGCCGCATATAAATCTCTTCCTCAAGATCACCATGTAAGAAAGCTGTAATGACATCCATTTGATCAAGCTCCATATCTTTAGTGGAAACCAAAGCAAGCAACATTCTTAGTGTGGTCATCTTGACCACTGAAGAAAAGATTTCTTGGAAATCTACACCATATTCTTGCTTGAAACCTTTGACCACTAAATGAGCTTTGTAATTGCCAATCTTCTTCTTGTAAACACATTTATAGGGCAATGCTTTCCTCCCTTTTGGCAACAAAACAAGTTCTCATGTTTTTTTCTTTGCAATAATGGATAGCTCCCTCTTCATAGCATGTTCCTACTTTAGAACCAACTTTAGAACCATGGGCTATAATAAGATGACCCTTTGCAACACGCCAAGACTGCTGATGAAAAGTGACTGTGTAACACAAGCAATCAAGACGTCCAATTGAAATCAGATTGCGTATCAAGGCTGGGAACATGACGCACATTATGATAAACTTCACCCCATTTGTGAGAACCATGGCAATATCACCTACACCAACAATGTAACAAGAGTAAATGTCACCAAGTGTAGCAGAGCCAATGGTTTCCTCGTATATAGTAAACCAATGCCTATGAGGTGTGACATGCAACGAACCACCCGAATCAAGAATCCATGTATGGGATACTTCACCACTAACGAGGAGTTCAGCTGGCATAGAGCTCTCCAAAGATAGAGTTTCCTGTGTATCATAAAGGACATCATTATTTTTAGTCAACATATTAATGTCTTACGCATCATTGTCATCCTAAACTATGTGCAATTCTTCAATCTTAACCGAACTCTTTGGTTTCTCCTCTTTATCATCACGATCTTTGCCTTTACCTTTGCCCTTCTCTTTGTCACGCTTCCAAGCATAACAATCCTTATTTATGTGACCAAACTTATCACAATAATGGCATTGAACATTGTGGCAACCACGAGACATTGATCTACCCTTTGATGCATCTCTATTGATCTCTTTCTTGGACTCACATTGCAAAGAACGGCCCTTATGTTGCTTATCATCCCTTTGCACATAATGAGCTTCGCCATAATGCGAGCTAGTCATGGTCTTTCGACGCATCTCCTCTGACAAAAGTGCACTAGTAACATCATCGTATTTTAGCGTACCATTAGGAGCAGAGTTACTAACAGCTGTGCAAAATATATCCCAAGATGGTGGCAATGAACAAAGCAAAAAGATTGCTTTTATCTCATCATCAATGGTCATGCGTTGTGCACGAATCTAGGAAAAAAGAGAATTAAAATCATTGATATGGCTGGCAATGCTAGCTGACTCCTTCATTTGAAGGTTGAAAAGTTTTCGCATCATGAAAACCTTATTGCTAGACATATCCTTTTTGTAAGTGTCGCATAATTTTTGCCATAAAGCATGAGCAGTCTCGCATTATAACACTGAAAAGTACACCGATTCACTAAGGTGCAATCTAATTGTACACCTGCATAGCTCATCAAGCTCCTCCCAAAGAAACTGAGTCATGTGCATATCTTCAGTTCTAACTGCATAGAAAATATGCAGCTTTTGCTTCTTTTGGTTAAGCACATCATGCATTTGATTAATCCAAAGTTGAAAATTAGTGCCATCAAACTTCTTCATGTCATAAATGTCAGGTCTTTGCTAGTAGACATGGTGGCAAAACTACCAAAAGATTTTGGGAAAATTTTGGCAGAGTCTCCTTTGTATTTGGGACTATGTCAACCAAAATACGAGACAAAATGACCAAGTATGTCACTCACAAAGCATAAAAGAGGAAAATGCCTCTCAAAAGCACACTGTATAGAGACCAACTAAGACACATAAATTGTCACAATGACCATAGACCGCCAACTCGGCGTCAAAAGCACCTATATCACTCTATACATGTCCTATGGCAAGGCCTTGTGTAAGGAATGCTCCAACTACCTGTATCACCGAAGGTATCTCCACATTTGAGAATACCCCAGCTCAATGAAAACTTCATTCTATGAACCCTCAAAAACGTAGGTTATGCAAGTCTTAGAAATGGCTATCATCCGGACCAAGTCTCAGAAATGGCCAAGACTGCCGTACTAGCCAAAAGATGGCTGCACAAAAGCGTACAGTGGCAGTATCCACAAAGATGTACAATTCTTTCATGATGCTTAGACATGCGCCAAAAGCATGTGCATGCAAATAAAAGTCCCTACGGGCCCTACGGGGAGTCAAACTGCTCTCAAAAGAGCTCAAACACTGTCAAAAGTGCCAGTATATGCATGTAAGCATAAAAAACTGCTCCCACTGGAAACAAAATATTGCAAGCACTGAAGCCTATAGCGTGTGAGTCGATGCCGATGCGATAGATAAAGCCGAAATTGAGGCCAAGAAGCAAAGAGGAAGCTAACCAAGCCTCTCTATGTACCTGTACCTGTATTTGTCCCTGTAGTCGAAGAAGACAATGCCGCCAAAATGCCACTCTATGTGTGAGTATGAGGCCAATCCGAAAGAGGCTACACACTCCTGAGTGAGCTGTGGGCTCTTGTAGATGGAAGAGACTGCAACAATGGCTTCATGGACTTGGTCATTTGATGGTTGAGCGGAGTGAGAGCCTTCATACTTGCAGAGCCAACAAATGGTTTCATCTTACTGTCATATATACAGAGCTTGAAAGTACTTGCAAAGAAGAAAACAACATGCTGAGCAGAGCTTGGCGATTGAAATAAGTGAACTAGAGTAAGCGATGAGCATGAGTAGGGAACATACGAGCAAAAAGGAAGTAAAAGTGGAACCTAAGTAATCGCCGCACTAATATAGTAGCCCTTTTTATGTTCCATACCAAGCACCATGCATTGGGTTTTAGGTTCGCACGTGTGTCAATTTTTGGCATGCCGTCCCCTATCACGATTACCCTACTCATTGCAAGATCCTATTCATCATGCCTCAGGTACCCCAAAATAGACTTAATGCCATGTTCATAATCTTATGTCACAGTTATTAGAACAATTTTTGGGATTTGATCTGCCACCTCAATTTCCTCATCATGATGAGTGGGCACCACCCCAAGGTAATGACGTAATTTAATGTCATTGACTGAACTTGGGACCATAGTCCTGTCAAGTTTCCACAAAAGAATGCCTTGGGCCTCGCACTTTCATGAACATTGTAGGGTCCCACCCACTGCAATTTTAGCTTCCCTTTATGTTTCCCTTGTCGAGAATTAAACATGAGTACAAGATTGCTCGCTTTGAATATCTTAAATCGCATACCTCTATTCATCGTTTTCTTCTTCTTGACTTGTAACTCTCTCATCAGCATAAACCTAGTATATCTATCTTCTTCCAATTGCAGCAATTGATCCATCTGATAGACCATACAATCCTCTATTAATAGTCTTCCAGACAGTGCAATCCGCATGCTGGGCACCATAAACTCCATGGGAGAAATTGCCTCTATTCCAAATGCGAGCTAAAGTGGAGTACACCCTGTAGCTACTTTAAATGACATGCGATATGTCCAAAGTGGTGCAGGAAGCTTCAAATCCATTTTTTCCCTTCATACAATGAAAAGAGTTCCTTAATAAGGGAAGATATACATAAAATCCTAAGACTAGAGGGAGAGTCTTTGGATGCCATAATAAATGATGTACTTCTCATGTGAGTAGGTTCACCTTACAATGATTCTAGCCATGTTCATGGTCTTTTAGGCTGCTTTTGAATCTTCATAACTTGACCATTAGGTGTGTTTACATTTTAGGAATGACGGAGGGTCCATGCACTATTACCATAGAGTGATGTGGGAAAGGTTAGAGACACATTAGGTCTATATTTCTAGCACCATGTCGAAGGAATATGTACAAGAGGATAGTGGTGAGTGCTTCTATACTAGGGTCTAAAATATGGATGAACAAAGGGAAAAAAACAGGTGGCAAAAAAATACCTTTGGCATTTGCTCCAATTTTGGTTGAGCACTCAACATTTAAGAAGAGTATATATATAATGCAAATGCCAATTATGGGACACCAATATACATACAAGAGAATTTTCAAAAAAGCATGCGATACAAAAATGGAGCTGATAGGTACTTCAAATAACAAATATAGCACATGTGATATCGACTCAATACCTTCCACTTTTCCAGGAAGGGTTTCCAATATAGAAGATTCTCCGCTCACATCTCACAGTGCTCAAATGCATGAGTGTCTTTTGGAAATTTCTCCTTCTGTCCATTAGACTTGAAATACATAGCCTTCCACTCATATACTCCCCTATACCTGCATGAGCAACACGAATTATTTAGGTTCGAATCTTCCAATTTGAGTAGTACCTAGAATAGCTAAGACTATAAGACATAGAAGCTTCTTTGCTCACATCTCACATGCTCAATACATGAGTGTCTTGTGGAGTTTTCTCCTTCAATCCACTAGACTTGAAATACGTAGATTTTTGCTCATATGTTCATTCATACCAACATGAGAAACACAACTTAAATAGGCTCAACTCTTCGAGCTTGAGTGGTACCTAGAATAGATAAGACTATTAGATCAAAGAGAGGACTAATGCCTTGCTCACTTATTAGCTTAGTTGTCCCACTTTGACTGTGCCAAAGGATGTTTTCTTAATCCTAGTGGCTTGAATCAAATTCTCAATCTTATTGAAAACATGTCATGAGGAACTTGTAGGCTTGAATCTTCAAAAAGAGGGTTGTTGAAGGACCAAATTGACAATAGGGGTTACTTTTACCATACCTATTTGACTATGTGTAAATTTGCAACTTGCATGGTGGTCTTATTGGAGGAAGTCACTACAATGAGTGGAAAAACACGTGTGAGAAAAACTATATGAGGTATGCAAATCGAGCAAAAGATATTCAAGCTAAATGTACGCCAAGTTGGAATCATTTCAATTACTAGCCATTGGAAAGGGCATTCATGTGCTTTCCAGTAGTTAACCAAATTGTTATATCGCTTAAATGAATAGAGTTTAAGGACATGTGTATAGTTGATAGGTAAGTGAGCAAAAACCAAGATCAACAAGATGCAACATATAGCCAAATCAAGGAGAATTTAACATTTTACAACATATATGCTATCATAGTAGACCCCAAGATTGCTTCTATGAACTAATTTTAGTCAATCTCAAATTCTTGATTCCCTGAGAGACTAGGAACAAGACATTAATGGCTAAAAGTGCTTTGGATTTTTTTTGGGCTCCTTATCCATGTTAGATTGAGAATTATCCAACCTTTCAAGATAAAAAGTTAGTGCAAATTGTGATGCAAAATTTACTTAAAGCACCAACTCATTCAATCTAGATTTTGGACTTGGAAGTATTAATACTATTATCTTAGAATGATGGAGACCTCATGAATTGATGATGAAGATGGAACCACCTTTATTTAGTGCCCTTCAAATAAAATTTGTGTGGCCTTGCAAGATTGCTCTATTTTGTGCTACACTCTCAAGATGGGAGTAGAGCGAATAGGAGTGAGAGGGAAGAACACCTAATATACAACTTCATAGAGAGGGTGAGGGAGAGAGATTGCGAGATTGACCATGAGAGAGACAGAACAAGAGTCGATGCCCTATGTCCTTCCCCTCTTCCATAGTTGCCCTTCACCCTCGACCTCTGATACCAATTTAAGACAGAGGGGACTGGCACATACAACTCACCACCCAACCATGCCCTATATAGGCCCTTGGCCATGTTAATTATAGGACCCCCTTGACCACACGTCCACCCTTTTCCACTCACATTATCTACTTCTCAATTGTGTTTTGGGCATGTATGGGCAAGGTGGCAAATCCCCATGGTGGCTCCCCTTGACAAGCTCTCTTCTTCTACTCGGCTTTACGTGTTGTTTATGATCTTATTGTATCTGGGTAGCTCCCTGTCAAGCCAGACACTAGTGATCTTGATAACTCCATGGCTTGGTGTGAGCATGGTACCTGTATAATTCTTTTTGGTTGATTTAATATATCAACCAAGACTCACTTCGTGTGAGTATTGGAATGCAAGAAAAAAACTATTCTAGCTTTTGCAACATCATGTCAAATTTTTTTTGAACGCATCTATGGTTTGCAACATTACGTTGAATAATATTTGTGAAGGTTGTCTATTTGAACAACATGTATTGTGTGAGAAAAAAATGTCACATGTTTGTGTGAAAAAGACTCCAAATGACTTTGCCACTCTTCCTTCATCTTCTCCAAGCTATGTGTGTGTTTTTGCAACCATAATTCCAACAATTGGTATTAGAGCAGGTTGCATCTTCCCGAGCTTAGTTGCCAGAAGCTCCAACGAATGCTCATTTCGACCTCCGTTTCCATTACAAACAATATTGTGCAGGCTATTTCATCATTTTGTGCAAAATTTTTGTCAGTGTTGTTTTTGCAAAATAGGTCCCTTACGGTCTTCTACGGTTTGTGCTATATAGCACGTGTTGTTCCCGCTTCATTTCTCCTCTTTTCGGACAATTTTCACATCAAGTGCATCATTTTCCATGGCTGACAACAACACAGATGTGTTCAAGATGTTTGCTGCTGAGGATGGATTGGATGCGGACAATTACCCTATGTGGGCTTATATGATGCAACATGTTCTTGTGTCAAAGGGCGTTTGGAATATTGTGCAGGCATTGATGTACGTCCTGGTTTTGAGGATGTAGGCGATGTGAGGATGTTGCAGGTTTTGGTGGCAGGATTGTTGCTACCAGAGTTGTTTTGCCTACAGCTGAGCAAGCTCGTTGGGATGTAAAAGATACGCATGGTCATGCATTGATTGTGTTGTCTGTGAAGTGCACTGTTACTCCTCACATTTGTTCAACAAAATCTGCAAAACAGGATTGGGATATTTTTGTTGGTCTTTATGCAAGTCGCAATGAGGCAAAAATTGCATTACTGCGTAAAGAGCTGGAGTTGAAGATTATTCATGAGGAAGATGATATGGACACTTTTCTTGATGGTGTCAAGGATATCAATGAGCAACTTATTTTTGCAGGTGAAGTCATTTCTGATAGTTCCCTTGTGCAGACTGTTCTTGATGCTTTGCTAGATTCTTACCAGACTTTTGCTAGTACTTGGATACTCATGACCCAAGGAAATCTAGAAGTTGTCAAGTTTGATGCATTATGCACATTGTTGTTGCAAGAGTCACTTTCTTGGAAAAAGAGGACTAGAGAGCGAGCAGTTGAACAGAACTTTATTGCTGCTCAAAGAAAAGGTAGTAACATGGCTCTTTTGTGAGTGGGAAATCACTTGTTCCTAATTTTTTTGTTTTGGCAGCAATTAGTCTGGGAATTCTAGTGATAAGGACAAAAAGAAGATGCGTTGCCATTATTGTAAAGCTAATGATCACTTGATCAAGTAGTGTCCTAAGTTGAAGGCCAAAGAGGCTAAGAAGAAAGAGGATGGTTCCACTACTAATGCCGGTTCCACTACAAATACAACTATTGTTGAGTCTCTTGTGAAAGGAGACTGTGATGCAAAATGGGCTTTTAGTGTAGTGCACTTATGATCCTTATGTCCATGATGCATGTTTGTCAGTTTTGCTACAGATTCTCATGTGTGGTACTTTGACAGTGGTGCAACAAAGCACATTACCCCTCATCGTGACTTGTTTATCTCTCTTGAGGATGTCCCTCATGGGAATTCAATCAATTGTGCCAATAATGCCTCTTATCCGATGAAGACCCAGTTGGAAAGATTGTGCTTAATGCTACAAATGGTAGTTCTTTCACACTTGTTGATGTGCTGCATGTACTTGGGATCAGAAGAATCTTTTTTTGTGTCTATACTTGCTAGACTTGGACTTGTAGTCAAATTTGTGGATGACAGATGTACAATACATGATCTCACTTTCAGTGTGATGAGATGGTTGCATCTAACATTTTAAGCTCACTTTTTATGACAAGTGTGGACATAATTTTGCAATTGCTATTGTGGATTCAAAGACTGTTTTAGATGCAAAACTTTGGCATGCACATTTGGGCATTTGAATTTTGTCAGTTTGCTGCTTTGCAAAAATTTGATATGGTTTCTTCTTTGCCACTTCTTGAAGCACCTATCAAACATGTTTTTGAAGGCTATATTTTTGTGCAACATTCGAAGTTTTCAAAGGATGGTTCCGTTAGGGCCACATGCAGGTTGTAGCTTGTGCATACTGATGTTTTTGGGCCATGCAAACTCCGTCCTTGGGCAATTACCTTAATTTCATGACTTTCATTGATGATTACTCCAGGCATGCATAGGTGTATCCGCTTAAAGCAAAGTCCAAAGTGTTTTTGTGCTCCAAGCAATTTTTGGCTATGGTTGAAAATGTATCGAAATGTACTATGGACACCCTCCGTTCCGATCAAGGGGGGAAGTATATGTCTCATGAATCATAGATGCGAAGCATCGTTATCCCTTCCAGAGATGACACATGCTATTTCAAGATTATCTAAGAAATCCGAAGCATCTACCCCCACCTTACCCCTGAAGGTTGGGAAGGAAACGTTTGCCATTGCAAAACAAGATTTTCAAACTCTTTTTTTTTTTCTTAAATACAAGCAACTTAGCGACTTATAGCGGCTTTCTTACAAGGTTGGGTGGATAGATCAAAACAGGATGGAAATTGAAACATTAAAAAAGTGATGGTAATCCAAAACGGGGAGGATAATGGGATTTGGGGAGCTAAGGATCTCTCCTAGTGCTGCAGCACCAAACAAGAACACAATCTTCTGCTGATAGAAGATCTTCCTATCCACATATATATGTATGTGCATGTGCTGTAGAGATCTAAACGGAAAAAAGTTTGGTACATTGGATGGGGGGAAAGAGGAACACACCCGGACTCCAAACAGTTTACCTCTCTATAGCCCAATATAATCACTGCAGCCCTCTGCCATGCACCTACAAGCATACACATCACTGCCTGTGCCTTCTTCTAGGGTCGACACACTTTGGTTGCACCATCATTGCCCTACCCCCTTGTTGAAAATTCATGTTCAACCAAAAAACAGTTTTATTCTTCTATCTACTACAAAAACTGGCAAACACTACTAGCAAACCAAAACAACTATCGTATGTACAAGGCCCTACTCCTGCCAACTACTGCCAAACCTCGAGTGGGTTGCCCCACCCCCTGCATCAGATAGCTTTTACCTAGGTCAAAAACTTGGCACTGACTTCTTCCATCCATCTGTAGCACCCTCCAATAGTGCTTCACCCATGTCTGCAACCATCCATGCACACAGTATGCCCAAACTACGTTAGCACTTCTCTGAGCATGAACTTGTCTCACCAACACATTTGGATCTGTAAGCACACCATCCGTACCAACCAATGCATCTGGAACTTCAATCACACCACCTGCATCGACCAAAACTTTTGACCCTCCCTCCCAAGTCCACCTCCACGGAACTCCGTATCTGGCAGATAACATACCTCACTGCTGCACACACAAGCATACACCTCAGACATGTATTGCATACCTCTTTAGATAGCTTGGATTTACTCTCGACATCTCCTTCATTGGCCATATGACATGCCTACCTGACTGGACTCCGCACATGTAGAGGGATTAACCCTCGCATAACCTGTACGCTGGTCAAAGCCTTATCCACAAGCACTTGCATCTCTTCATCCATGGCATCCTCAGCATCATCAAAACCCCAACTAGCTTCACTTCCACAATATACCTGATCCAAAAGATCTGCATCGATAACACCATCATAGCAATCCATAAGCACCTCTAGCTGCTCATCTCTCTGGTCAACATCCATCACCTCATGAGCTTCAGAAATATGCCAAACCCCTCGGTTTCTGCTTCATCATCATCCCCTTGCCAATTTGGTAGGCCAGCTTTGCTATCCATAGATTCAAACCAATCCTTTTTTGCAGAGATTTTAACCAATTGTACTGCCACATCCATTTCCACTGCTACTTTCATTAACATGGCCGCCAATAGAGCACTGCATGTCACCCTTGATAGCATGTCCTCTTTCACTTGCTTGGACCATTCAACCTGTTCTTCCTCCATATTGGCTACGACGACATCATTAGACACATAACCAGACAACTTTACCTTTACCAACACCGACCTAGTAGACTCGGTCTCCTCATCATGGGATGTGGGCTCATCCGGTCCATCTTCATCACTTGCCTCCCATAAATTGGAACTAGACTCCCCATCTTCATCAGCATCATACACTGACTAAGTATCAGCATCTTCAACTGCCTACTGCTCCACAAAATCTTGACCATTGTCTAGGCTTTGCACACTCTCTTCATCTCCTTCTGAATCCTCGGCTTCAGCAACTTGATTGCTACCCACCACCTTCTCATGCAAGCTTTTCACAAGAACAGGCTCTACCTTTTTAATCTTCTCTAGAAACCTAACATCTGCTTCCTCTTTGGTACACTGGCCCACTTCAGCAAGAGGCTTATCCTTCTTGACAAGCTTGTCCATCATCGGCACATGTACACCATAAACTAGAAACTTCCAAGGAACATAATCTATTGTTGGCCTTACCTCAACAAGATTTGCATCTCGCACAACCGGCACTGCCTTCGACTGAACCATAAAATATTCTGCTAGCCTTGCAACAAGTAAGGCTTCAGCACACCCAGCTCCAGCTTTTGCTTCACCTTTTTTTTGCTCTTCATCTTGTCCAAATACACCATGTCATCATATGTATCAGCACCTTCTTCCACCTTATCTCTGATCCTTGGATGCAAGCACTCAAGAAACCTTGACAGCTTCAAAAACTGATTTCCTTTCACCCCAGTGGCGACCTCTAACTGTTTCCAACATGCTTCAAACTGCTCAAGAAAAATGGGAAAATCCTTACTTACATCTTGGCGTACTGCCTTTAGCTTTGCCCAGCCTCTATCAAGGTGACTACTTCTCAAAACCGCTCCAGAAACTGCTTTTGTAATTCTTGCCATGAACCTTGACCATTAGCCTTCAAATCATCGTACCAAATCTTTGCACGTCCGCGCATCAGCAGCGGCACCGTCTATAACTTTTTTGCATCCATCAACATACGCAGCGATAGCATCCATAATTCAAAATCTGCTAACCAATCTTCAGGGTCTTTAACACCTGTAAATATGGGGCCAAAGGTCGGCTCCATTATCTTTGCTATCTTCGAACACAACCGCCAAAAAATTCGACCATCTGCCAACTGCTTGTCAGCCTTCAAACACCTGCTTCAACCTTTAAATTGGAGCATCAGCGGTCCTCATTGGGGGAACCAGAAGATGGATGGGGGGAAAGGGAAACACAGCCAGAACCCAAACAGTTTGCCTCTCTATAGCCCGGGATAATCACTGCACCCCGATCCACTAAAGTTCACCTTCAAAACTCGCACAATCAACAACAATCCACACCCATCCGACCCGTTTACGACCGTGCCGCAGCACACACCACTCTCTCTTTCTCTCTCACACACACAGAGGCCCGGGGAGGCACACACATCTCCAACACCGACACCAAGTTGTCGAAACAGAGCAAAGGGAAGAGGGGGGAAAAGGGAGAAAACGACACCTAAAATTGGTAAGGTCTGCTTCAATTATGGCAAAAAAACATCATCTACACCATCACCAAAGCCTGCTACGATAGCTCAGCCGATTCAACATCGACGAGCACAAGAAAAACTTGGTAATTGACGGCCCCGTTTCCATGTGGACCTCCTCGTCAGAGCAACCCGATAGAACCATGCAAGCTGGCTTCACAAGCTTCTTTTGAAGCTCCACAGTCGAACTCTGTCTCCTTCGACTCCAAAAGACTGAGAGCTCACCTCGCCTTGAGCAAAAAAATCCGCCTTCGAGCGCCAAAACCGGCCCCTTCTTCCTCTTCCTCTTCTGCTGCTCTCCAAACCTGCAAAACCGGGGCCCTCTTCCTCCTCCGCTCTCTGAAGGAAGCTCCCTAAAATTGTCCAAAACTGCCCCCTTTGGGCGTAGGAGCACCTCCCGATTTAGCACACCCTTCGTATTTTTGGCCACCATGCATGTGATCCCCCACTTTTGCTATTTCGGGCTCAATTTTTCTTGAGACTTCGCCACGAACTGTGGGATCTCTCTCTTAGTCGGGGCACCGACGGCGCCGTCGATGCTCCCATGTTAGCCCTCAAAAAATTTGCGGCCCCTACAGGCGTGTGCAAGCGGCCCCACAGTCGGGGCCTGACACATCATCAATCGAGATGTGCCGCTCGCAGGCGCCATCGATTGGCCGCCATTTTGCACCCAAACAGCTTGCCATCTCCTCTCACAGCCACGAGCAGCACCGCAGGCGCCACCAACTACGCCCACGAGCGCTCGTGCCATAGCTCAGGGCTCTCAGAGCTGATCCTCTACCCACGACACATAGGGGCGGTCTTCCTTGTGGCACATATAGCCTACTGAGTACGCTTCACACTCGCCATGTAGGTCTAACTCTACGCCACGTGGAAGCTCCAGAGTGCTTCCACAAAACTTCATAAGAGCCTTGTATTGCAAAACCATCCACAAAGTCCTTTTCTTTTTCACCAGCTTACCCTTGCCTGCTAACTCTCACTTGGTAAACCGATTCTGAGCCGCAAAACCCGACTGAGACCCTTTGTCTCCGAATTCAAGCCGCATAGCATCTCGCCTCATCCAGAATCTGGGAAGCCCTCGAACCGAGGCCGCAAAAAGTGAGAATCTTCACCTGCAACCCGCCCCGAGCCACTGCACCTGACTTTGTGACTTACATAACTTCCCACTCTAGGCTCTGTTTGACAAGCAGTCAACTCTTGCAAGCTCCATACACTGCATAGCATCTTCTCGGATCCTGTCGAGACCCAAAAAACACCAAATGGCATGGCTCCCCATGCGGTCAGGTGGGCACCAACCTAGCCCCCGACAAAATTTTAACTGATCATGAACTGCAATCCGTAGCTCCGATCTGCAATCTGAAAAGACATGTATGCTCCATGAATTGAGCACTACGCATCCATACACTGACATCCTCTTGAGCCACATGTCCCTGGCTGCCCCGTACGGCAAGGATCTGCAACACATCGCACCTTCAAACTCTAGTATCTTGGGCTCTGTAACTCGGTTTGATGAGCCGTGTGGACCTGATCCTTCAACACTTCAAGCTCTACACATCTGGGCCAAAAACTAGCACTTTGATTGCCCTTCATCTTCCACCCTGTCAGGCCCTATCTAGAGCCATTTTGGCCTAAAAAAACACATAAAGCATACATCTCCGTTGCCACTTGCCTGCACAAGTTCTTCCCATTTGCTTTGGTCCTCTGCCATGCATCTATAAGCATACACATCACTGCATGTGCCCTCTTCTAGGCTCGACACACTTTGGCTGCACCACCGTTATCCATGATGTACAGAGTGTAGAGTACTCACTTATACCCTTACCATGCCAGTGTTGACAAGTCGGCACATCCATACGAGGTCATCGCCCTTCATAGGCTCCACCTTCCCTTCATTGCTCAGCACGTATGGAGTGATGGCAACATGTTTGACCACTCCTAGCCTTTTAGCTAACAACAATTGCAAGTAGTTACCGTAATCGGCTTGTTGCATAAATTCCACACCATTTAATTGTAGCTCATCTTCGGCCCATTGGGTATCACCCGTGGCAGATAATTTCTTTAGGATGAGTTGCATGGGGAGAGAAAAAAGGCCCTCTACCCGCCTTTCAAAACAACAATGATAGTAGCCAAAACACTCTTCTTTAGGGCATGGGAACCTCCTTATCACCTCCGCTTTGGGGTTGTCAAAGTGACCTGACATCACTCGCATGCACGCACAAATCGATGGGCGATCTTTCGCCGCTTTACCTTGGATGAATTTCTTTCTGGAAGCCTGGGCACGATTCTGCTTTCTAGAGCCGAACTCAAAGCACTCGCGTGGCCAAGCGTTTCTTCTTCCTTGGGGGTCATGTGATTTAGGATTGGCCTAGCCCTCCTTTTCCCTTGGCACGAGCAGCCCCTTTGGGCCACTTGGGAGCAGAGGCTACACTTTTATTTTCAAATTCCTTGGGGAAGAGAGGCTTTACTAACCTCTTTCCTTTCTTAATATGGATGATTTCTTCGCGGTGGACATCGATGTAGAGGATTTTTTATTCTCCTTTACTTCCGTCGATGGCACTCATTGATAGAGTGCGGTGGGTGACGGTAATTAGAGCAGCCTGCAGCCCTCCTCTGGTGGTTCTTGATTCACCATTAGAATGAGAGATGCGAGATGTAGAATTTACTTCCTAGATGTTGACGACGGTGTATCTCGGTAGCCGCACTTTAATGAAGGCTCTTAGCGCTTCTTCAATTTCTTCCTCCTCCGTTATCCAATTGGTGAATTCCCGCAGCCACTCATCCATGGTCAACGACGTGCATCGTCTTCAGCGTTACGAACTAAAGGATTTCAAGAATCCCTCCTCAGTGGGGGCACCAAATGACAGGTGCAAGTGCAAAACGGACCCTAGCAGCCTCTACGCCAGGCCCGTGCACATAGAGCTCGTCAGGGAGTGAACACGGGGCACCACCTAGCTTTGAGTAGCTAGGATGCAGACAACAGCGATTCTAATAACATTGACACAGCACACTGCAGGGGGGGGGGGGGGGGGGGGAGAGAGAGAGAGAGAGAGAGAGAGAGAGAGAGAGAGAGAGAGAGAGAGAGAGAGAGAGAGAGAGAGAGAGAGAGAGAGAGAGAGAGAGAGAGAGAGAGAGAGAGAGATGGAGACGTAGAAGGAGGAGATGTAAATGCTTCGAAATGTGAGGGCAAACTTGATTCAAGAGGGTATTTACAAAACCCTTCGTTTCGGCGAGATGGAAACAAAACACACACACACACACACACACACACACACACACACACACACACACACAGAGAGAGAGAGAGAGAGAGAGAGAGAGAGAGAGAGAGAGAGAGAGAGAGAGAGAGAGAGAGAGAGAGAGAGAGAGCCTGTAGTGTGTTCTCTAGGGAAATTTCATGTGTGCAGAGATCCTACTCCTGTGCATAGCTACCCTTGGAGTCAGTGTGTGTGCGTGACTTCTCTTTCAAGTGCTGATTTTTTGTGATAGTGACCTGTCAGTGCTCTTTTATAGGTGCATGCTGCTTAGTTTAGTATGACTAATTAGGTTTAGGGACCTAAGCTAGAGATACAAAGCAAGAAGCCATGTCCCGAACGGTTGACCGGTGCTTTGTTTTGGGAGAAATAAGAAAATGATATTCTCCTAGGTGGGCCTTTGTGACCATCACCTAGAGAGAGAGGTGGAACATACAAATGGTTTTTACAAAGTTGGCTTGGAAAACGAAAAATGAATTACCCTACGGCTGTTACTGAGGAAGTGCATCATGGATGAGATGCCTGCAAATCACAGGCTTCACTGATGTGTTGGTGTAGGGTGCTCGTCAATTTCACTGCCGACTGGGGCATGCCTTCGGCGTCATTCTTTGATTTGCTGTCGACATTGCATGTTTTTGACGTCGTCCTTCTTTGTTTGTCGATGCGTCGATGTCAATCTTCTTTGCTTCCTTCTTTCTTGTGCGTGCCATGTGTGTGCGTTGTTGGTGCATATGTGATTATGTATGTGTGTGCACATGTATGCGTTTGTGAGTGTGTGTGTGTGTCAACAACAAACAAAACTGAAATTTTCCTTGTTTTGAGGCTAAGAGAAAGTGAATGAATGGGAGAGTAGAGTATGGGTGAGTGTGTGTGGGTGTGTGTCCATAAGTGTGTGTGGGTGTGGGTGTGTGTCCATAAGTGTGTCTGTGTGTGTATGGAAAGAGAGAGAGAGAGAGAGAGAGAGAGAGAGAGAGAGAGAGAGAGAGATTTTCTAAGACTGGAGAGAGGGTTTTGAGGGTGAGGGTGAGTGAGTGTGTGTGTGTGTGTGTGTGTGTGTGTGTGTGTGGTCTGTTTGTGCCGCCAGAGAGAGAGAGAGAGAGAGAGAGAGAGAGAGAGAGAGAGAGAGAGAGAGAGAGAGAGAGAGAGAGAGAGAGAGAGAGAGAGAGAGAGAGAGAGAGAGAGAGAGAGAGATTGGTGGCCAATAATGCTTGTGGGAGAACGAGGGAGGAGAGGGAAGGGGCTGAGTGGTGGGAGTGTGAGCTTGCTCTGGCCATTGAACTCGTCCAAGGGAGGGAGAGAGAGAGGGTTGTCACCTTGCTGGACTGGAGAGAGAGAGAGAGAGAGAGAGAGAGAGAGAGAGAGAGAGAGAGAGAGAGAGAGAGAGAGAGAGAGAGAGAGACGTTTTCTTCTGATAATGGACGAGAGAGAGAGGGAGGGTGGTGGCCTAGGGTGGTGGCCCTTTTGCAAGCGCAAGGAGGGGAAGGTGACGGCCCTGCTTGTTGCTGTGAATAAAATGTTTTTTAATTTATCTTATAAAGCTCCCCCTTTCAGTCTAGTACCCATGGCCGAAGGTCGTGCAACCCTCCTCATCCATGAACAACTTCAAAATGTTGGACTATGTCTGTGGTGACCTTCAAACCGGGAACATGGCCGAGCTCGTTGTGGTGGGTGCACTGTACTGGTCCATGTATTGCCCCAAGGTGGGTGCACTGTACTGGTCCATGTATTGCCCCAAGGTGTGTTGATGGTCGTGTCTAAAAGAATGCTTGGAGCTACATGGATCAAAGGGGTACACAGAGGTGTCTACTAGCCTAGCTATGTACAAGGGCATTTATTTATTTTTTTTTGGGGGGGGGGGGGGGGGGGGGGGGGGGGGTGAAAAGCGCGCATCAATAGCCTCAAAATCATCCTCAGTGTATATCCAGCTTTGAGGAGATTGTCATAGCTGCATCGTTTGGTCTTTTCTTTGTCCTTTAGCATTGGCTCATCCTCTGCTTTCTTCTTTGGCAAATCCTTTTGCTGGGATATTGGGGGGTTTTGGGCTTGGAGGTAGTTGGGTGATCCTGGGGGAGATGTTGGTGGTGTTGTACTACCTCCCTCCTCTTTGGACTCTTTTTCCTCTTCTCCCTGTGCTTCAGGTTGACCTTGTAGCTTCTTCTATATAACATGAACTTCCTCAGTAGTGAAAGGCTCTACATTTTGATGTTCTATCACCCTCTTAGACTCTTCATATGCTATAATATAGTGCTCAAATTGATCCTCTAAGGGTTGAGAGGAGCTTCAGCCCATTTTCTTTGGGTTTGGTAACCAATACTCCTCAAAATCTACCTTTAGCGCCCACTCAGCCTTGAATTGCTCAATCAGCCTCTCAATGCGGGCCGCCTTTTGACTTGTGGTCTCTTTTGGCTTCTCTTCCCTGGTCATTACCATCTTTTCTTTCTTCTTTGGTGGCTCTTTAAAATTTTCTTTTGGCACTGTCTCTTGCTTTCTCCTGAGCCTTGTCGAGACAAGCGGTGCCACTGGTGGTTCCTTTTGCATCCTCTTTCAGCCTTAGCCATTCATTCTGACTTGGTGGGTCTGGCCATTGTCCTCTTGCTCCGATAGCTTCATATGCAATTTTGGTTAAGATTTCCACTCCACCTATGTATTTGGACTTATGAGTTCCCAAGACCACTATATGTTCATGTATATACTAAGCATAATGAACATATTTTGGCACACTGCTTTCCAGTGCCCAAGTGAAGGTGGTAGCAATGGTATGAGGTGGTGAAGTGTACTTTTGTGGCTGCTTGTTGCAAATATGGAAAAACTAGTTGTGCAACTTGCAAATTTTAATGGCTCTTGAGTCCACCATGTCTTCAAAAATTGGGTTGGTTTTCTTCTGAAAGTACACCTCCACTGCATCTCTTCTTTCTCTTACTGAGTTTCCATCATTGTGGGTTGAGCTGAGGTGTAACGGTGGTCACATCTTTACTTTCTCCCTGAAGTGTGGTGAGGACTGCTTTGCCATCTTTCTTGATTGTCGTAGTCAGTTCGTAGACTCTTTGAAAGTCAACTCCTGCTGGCACAGATGTAAACAATCCATGTAGGTCTACCCTTTCTAGGTGATTGATGATGCCTTCTTTGCTTTCATATTCAATGAGGTCTATTGGAATCATTGGCACATTCATTGTATTGCCTTGTGGATCCTAGAATGTCCCTTGGTACAGCTTTATGCCTTTTGTTTCTAAAGTTGCTTCGTTCATCCATGCTTTGGTCGGCTTCAATGTCTCATTGGGAATTGTGAAGGGCTTTGTTGCTACAATGATATCTTTCAAGGCGAGCCTTTTCTTCTTTACTGGTGGTGGTGATTTACCAGCTTCCATTGATCCTGCGCACACTCCAAGTTCAAAAGTTAGTGTCTTTCACTAAATTTGGCAATTGATTAGCTTCTAGCTATCCAAATGATTTCAAAATTGAATCACAAGCTAATTAGGCCTAAGGATGCTATGCAAGTTGACAAAAGTGCATTCTAATGCTCATTTTATGATGTGAAACATCATATGCGTATGATGTCTATGTGCTCTTAATGAGATGAGATTTGGCATATGCATAGCTCATAACATGTACATCATATATGCTTGGAATGAAATTTGAACATGTAATGAGCAAGATTTTGGCTTAGAAACTCTTTTCAGACTCTAAAATGGTAAAATGGCTATATTTTGGATATATGAGGTTTAAATGGCTTGAAGATTGTGGCATGGACTCATGAGCTTATGGTAAGAGCATTGGATAGGTCAAAACCACCTAAGATTGTCAATTTGACACTTGAGATATCATACATGTATGTGGCCAAATGACTTGAAACTCATATGATAGGATGTCCACATCATGTGTATAGTGTTTATAGCATTAGAATTGAATTTGAACTTGTAATTGGATATCAAAGGCCAAAAATGGGATTTGTAGGCTTAGATTTCCATCATATGGGTGAAAATAGGTCAAATGATATCCAAATCTGATGAAAATTTGATGGAAAGCTCATAAAGATGTGATAAAAATGCTGGGGTTGTTAAAAATATTGCAACATGTCAAATCAAAGGGTGTAGACATCATACGCGTATCATGTCTAGTTTGGATTTTTTGGCTCATAGTGAATGTATATCTTGCTCATGATGTGTGCATCACTATGATGTGTTCATATTTGAATTTGGACAAGTGCTCGTGTGCCCAAGGCCATAAAACGTGTTTGTGGCACTTGAATTCAAAAAAAGAGATGTATAATGGCCAAACCTTGCCCATCCATGCCCAAACTTGGTGTGGAGGCTATATGTGACATGATATTGAATTTTGGATAACAAAAATGCTGACAGAGTCACTACTTAGCAGGTCTAGACATCATATGTGTATGATGTCTAATCTTGGAAAAGTGAAATGTGAGCATGGGGATAGGATGTATATGCTGTGTGCATGCCTTGTGTCAAGTTTCCCTAATTTTGGAGCATTATTTCTATGGATAAGACCATATTTTGCTTGAGGATTCCAAATTAGCGGTTTTTGACCAAATGGTGACTTGAGGTGGTCCAATTTGCATCAGACTTGGTATGTGTATGTGAGTTGTAATGAGCATGATGAAGAGGCTGGTGTGGAAAATTTACCATTTGCATGTGTAAAAAGGCCCACCAGACATCATACGCGTATGATGTTTGGGATGCAAAATTCTGGTCTCAATGCATGGGAAAGATTTGTGCTAGTGTCCTAAGCCCTTTTTGCTCTGGCTCAAATTTAAAATTCATTAGTTTAGCTTAGAAACTCCTTGTTTGGTACTTTGGACTCTGAAACTGATTTTCACTCTTGGAGATGACTTTTCACGATGATTTCACTTGAGCTCGATCACCTAAGCTTGTGAATGTTATGTTGCACCTTTCCATGCCATCGATGTAGCCTACGGCCTTATGGAAGTCCTTTATGATGATTTGTCACTCTAAGAGTGTCTTTTAGTTGGGTGATGGCCCTGGGTGATGGCCCGATGGTGACTTTTCTTGATGTTAGACCACATGTCTTGATTGTCGATGTTGCTCATGAAGTTTGGTGACAAACGATTGCTCCATTTGGCCATGAGAGCCAAATGGCACTTTGCGTGTCCGAAGCTGAGATCGACGTTTTGATCCACTTTTGGGAGATTGAAAGTGGAGAAAGTTACATGGGTTTGTATGTTAGGAAATAAGACGTAGCTAAATAGATAATTAAGTAGATTACTTAATGGAAAGAGACAGATTTACATACACGAGATTATAGAGTATAGAGAGAGAGAGAGAGAGTACACACGATATACGTGGTTCACCCAATGTGGGCTACGTCCACGGGAAAGCAGCCACTCAATGGCTTTAGTACTTCAAAACAAGAAGTAGTTTACAAAGGGATTATACCCTTAATGGAGCTCCCGCCTTGCTTCACTCTCACCACCTCACACTCACCTTGTTGCATCAACTTCACACTATGAAATGTGTGTAGAAATGGCCTCCTTTTATAGTCCAAAAGGGCTGCCCTCTCTTATGAGAGACAGCCATGTGTAGCCGTCCTTGTGCGAATAAGTCCAAATCGGACCCTCCAATCTGCCCATGTGTGGCCGCCCTTGAGAAGACAAGTCCGCTTTTGAATTCGGCCACCGGCCATTGACTTCCGACCACTGGCCACCGGCCATTGACTTCCGACCACCGGCCATCGGCCATTGACTACCGGCCACCGGCCAACTGACCGGTTGTTTTCCGACCACTTTCCGGCCGCCGTCCGGCCATAATATTCCGGCGGAAAAAAAAGTCTCCGCCCCCGAGGCCTCTAAAGTTGCCCCTGATTCTTGTCCATGAAAATTTTGGTTTCCGGTGAGTGATTTTCCTTCACGCACGATGGCTTCTCCTCATAATGGGGGCCTTACAAATGTGCGCTTTTACCACAGAAAATTACAAGGGTAAATCAGGCTCCATACTTAACATTGTAGACAACCTTGAGAAGCACCTACCTGCATGAAGTTTTGTGCCATTTTGGCGACCTCTCTCAGATTGTCTTTTGTAGGCCCGTGAATGTTAGGGTTTTACTTTTGACCTAAACTTGTATAGGAGGGCATAGGTATGCTCATTTAGCATAGGATCAACCCCTATCAAGTCTTGTAGCTATCGGGCTAATGGTCATTGGGTTACAGTCCCGTTTCGCTCTCTACCCGCCGATGCCACATTGTTGCTTTTGTTAGTTTTTCACGTAGAAGTTAGCATTGAACATGAAGAGCACATGGTAATGAGCCTACCTCTCATATCTGGCGCGGGCCGGTGTGTCGTGGGCATCACACAAAGCCATAGAAGATCCACATGCTCTAGGTGTCTCAAGCTCTCTCTAAGTGTGAATAGTGAAAATGAGCTTGTAAGTGGGGTCAAAATTTCTTATATTGGGAGTTCCCAAACCACTGGCCAATGAAATTTGACATGTGTTTTTCTCTCATCGCAAAATGCACTTTAGGCTTGAAAATTTCTCGATTTGGACTCCGTTTGCCCAACTTTCGAAAAAAATTTCATTGATCGGACTGGACTTTCTGTAACATTCTCATAATTGCACCCCAACTTCACCATATGTTTCCGTTGACTTTTTTATCACCCCCATATTTTTCTTTTGTTATTACATCACCATTTCACTTGCTTCTCTTTTTTTCTTCAAAAAATTACAAAAAGAAAAGAAAAATAGCAAATCAATTTTGAAAAAAACCAATAAATCAAAGTAAGGAAAAAACATCACGATAAGCCACTATACATTTATTTTTAATATCTTTGACTTTTAGCTCAAAAATTGCTATTTTTACATATATACATACACATAGAGGGTCATTTTTGGCGTTTGTCCTCATATATCTGTAGAATCAAGTTAAATAAGGGCATGAGTATTAGGGTTCACAAAAAAATTCCGCAATCAAATTCAAAAAATCCAAAATCATAGAAAACAATGCCCTTTTTAGCACTCTTTTATGCTTGTTGTGGGTTTGCATTGGCATTGGCTCCTTCCCTCCGATTTGGACTCCTCTTGGACGATGGTGTATCACCATAGGATATGTATTGTGCATGGGTATTACCATTGTGATATTGCAAGCCATATACTGTAGCCCTGTATGCATACTTAGTTAATGCATGGAAAAAATTAATGATGTGCGAGAGGAGGGTATAAGCAATATGCTTATTGGTATTTGATGTTGAGGTTTCTTGGTTTGACATAACCTGTTTTAGAGCAGTAAAATAATAAGCATTCTAATTGTGTTGCTCGTTGTTTAATTGACATTGGATGCTCTTGTATTGATGGGCCGTCTTGCGTCATGGGATTGCACACTTGTTTGAATCCAAAGACCGAATACGGCGTATGCTTGGTCTTTTGTTCAGGAATCCACATGTGAGGATGACTCTTTTGAGCTTGGCATAAGCTCTTGGGTACACAAATCTTATTCTCGTTTTGTGTTGGTTGTCTAGGTTTTGGTTTCTGTTTGGATATTAGGTGTTTGTATTGAGGGGAGTTCCTTTCCCTATCTCTTTGGAATCTAGACCTTGTCTCGATTGCCTTGAAATGTAATCAACCTCTTTGGCACCCCATATTTTTGTGATATACCGTGGGTTTGGTTTTTAGGGTGTGTCATATGGCAGTGCACAGGGAGCTTTGAGCATGGTCTACCAAAATTTTGCGACTTCATCCTTCTTTATCCATACCTACTTGGATGTTGTTGTGCTATGACAACTGCCGTTGCTTTGTGGGTTTCCTTGACATATTCACTGGCAATTTTCCTTTGTTGATCGTAACTTCCTTGGGCAGAACAATTGCAAAAGTGATTTCTTTTGAATTTGTCTCTGGTATCCATTGTTGAACCGCGGTACGGAAGGGTTGGCGTGAGTCTCCTAAGTAGGAGGTGAAATTGGTCTTACAATGTATATACCCCACTTAGAAAAAGCTCTGGCTCCCATCATTGGCCTTAATGACATCTCATTTCTCTTTATTGGCACTTTGGTATACTGAAAAGCATCACATCTTTTAACATATTCTTCAGCATCTATATATAATGTAGGCCACCATATTCTTGCGGTTAAGATAATTTTTGTTATCTTATCTCCTGAGAAAATGGCCTCCGCTTATTCCTCCATGTGCCTGCTCTAAGATTGGTAAATACGTGCTTTTTGTTGCACATATCCTGAGCTGATTATCCTTTTCTCTCTTATAGAGCTGATTTTTTATCAATGGGAAGTCTCAAGCCTCTATCTCTATAGCTCTTTGACGTGCTCTAGAGGTATTTTTAGGAAATGTTCTCATTGTCAGGTAGTCAATTATACGTTGACTCCATTCTAGTGTAATTGTCACTTGAAACAACGTTGCATGTTCTACTGGTGGTGTAGATATTCATGTAGCACAGTTAGTAGCATACTCATGAATATCAATGCACATATTTGGCCAATAAACTCCTAATTGTTTCAAATGCTGATATGTTTTTTTTTGCGAGCAATGAAGTGCTAAATCTTGAACATGTGCTTCTAAAAGATACCAATCGTACTCTTCTAGACTTATGCATAATCGTAAAATGTTGTTTGAGCCTAAATGATACAAACATCCACCAATTAATTGAAAATTCTTGGATTGCCAAACCGTCTGTCATTTAAATTCTTGCTCAGTCCTATCGAGTTCTCCTACGTAGGATAGTAAATTGACTATCTCTTCAGACCACTTGGTTACCATTTCAACATTGAAAAGATATGCATCAGGGATGTCATCGTCTACGCCTTTTGGAGCTTCTCTATTTGGCAATTTGGAAAGATGATCTACTCAAAGATGTGTCTTCCCTTTTTTAACCACTACTATAAAATCATACTCCAGCAACCATTGTACAATGCATCCGATATAATATGGTTTTCTTACAAGGTATAAGAGGGCTTGATGATCAATAAAAACATGATGATCAGTGAAAAGCACAAACTAGTTTGCAAGGAAATAATTCCAAAAAAAATTAACAACATATATCATCCCTAGCCCTTCTCTCTCAGTGGTAGTTTAGTTCTTTTCAACATTGTTAAGATGTTTGTTGGCATAATAAACTAGAAAGTCCATATTTCCTTCTCCTAGCTGAGCCAAGATCCATCCTATAGCAAACACCGAAGCATCAATATGAACATGAAACATCTTTTCCTAATTTGGTGCTTTTAAAGCTTGAGCGGATATGAGTGCTTTCTTCAACTTTTGAAATGACTCCTCACACTCCTTCGTCCATTTAAAGACTACTATAAGTCTATATAGAGGTTGGGCAATGACCACATACATGTGTATGAACCTCTTGTAATAACCACAGTGTCCCATAAATCATTGTACATGCTTTGTGTTGTTTGGTCTAGGCATTTCTACAATCACTTTTATCTTATCCAAATCCGTAGATATGTCGTTTTTAGAGACGATATGTCCTAGGATTCTACCTTGTCTAGCTATGAATACACACTTCTCTGGGTTAAGACATATGCTATACCTCCTGCATTTTTTGAATACTTTTTTGACGTGTTTTATATGTTCATGTCTTAAGAAAGAGTGTACACATAGATCATCCATATAAATTTCCAAGAACATCCTCAAGCATTCTTTAAAAGCATGTGCCATTAATCTCTGGAATGTTGTCGGGGCATAAGTAAATCCAAAGGGCATGACTCTTTACACATATATACCCCATTCTATGGCAAATGCATTCTTATATTGATCTTCATGAGCGATTGCAAGCTGGTTATGGTCAAAGAATCCATCTAAGAAGGAATATGCCCGCTTGCCTGCCACTCGTTCCAAAACATGGTTAGTGATAGATAAGGGATAATTATCCCTTATTGTGGCTTCATTAACCTTCTTTAGATTGACACACACTCAAAGTTTACCATCCTTCTTGGGCACTACCACAATTGGAGATACCCAGTCAGTGTGTTCTATCTCATAGATGAACTCAACTTCCGTCAGTTTATCAATCTCTTCCTTGATGCGCTTAGTCTTTGTTAGCTAGGCTTTGCATCAGGTTTTAATGGGATTGTGTGTTGGCATATTGTCGGATCTACTCCTTTTAGGTGTTTATATAACCAAGAAAACACGTCCTTGTACTCCTTGAGAAGACTTATGAGCTCTTTATCACAAAACTTTGACGTGGGACCATTCAAAATAGCACACATATCTAGGGTAGCTAGAATATGTATCCATTCTAAAGGCTCTAGTGTTTCTTCAAGGAAGGGTTTATGAGTGTATTCCCTATCTTCAATCGCCCTTTCCACAATGTACTTTTCTTGTTTTAAGCTTCCGCAATGAGTTGCTCCACACATCCATAGCTCCTTTGGGTTACCTAACCAAGCTGGAAGCTCAAATCCTGCTAATGTAACTGAATCAAACTCCTCAATTGGGATTTGGTTCACATCTTTGTAACTATGTTCTTTAAGGTCTATGCGGATCAGGGAGCACCACAGACGGAGACTGAGAGAGAGAAGGAGATACAAACACGATGTGGGTGGGGAGACTGTGAAGTGGCAGCTCCCCCTATACAGTATACTCACTATAAGTATAGGGTAACAGTGGGCGGGTGCCCATGACCTGGGCGACCGATCAAGGCACATAGGCCTTAACCCCAACAACCTCCCACTTAAAGGCCAATGTGCCTTTAAGCGAGATCTACTAGTGTACAACTAATAGAAGGTGAGAGATTCTCTCAACCTATGCCCACTGACTCTCGATGAGCTAGTGCATCCGGCTCTACTGATAGACAAACATCCCGCTGCAGAAGCCACACAAGCTCTGCAAAGACTCTACAAGAGCTCATGCACTCCTGCAAGTATCGGTCCAATACCTGCAAACCTCCCCTATGCTCTATGTCGAGATCAATCATCGAACAACTAATCAACCCTGCTGCAAATGCTCCCACTGCAGCTGCTATGTCGGGCCTCAAGATCAACTTCTCGTACATGAGGACACCGAACGTTGATGCAACCCTGGTAACCTCTGCCACCTCCAACTTAGAACTCAACTCATGGCAATCATGTCCCCTATCATAGAGACCATGGCACTCTGACTCCGAGCTGTGGAGTGACTCCTCGTGCCCACCGCATATCACATGTGTACCAAGAGTATCCATCTGTCCTGAATCTGCATCAAGCTCTGTCATAAGCATATCAAGAAATGACTCCACAACAGCCCGACATCTCAGCATCCATGCGAGTCATCTCTGTCATCACCTCTCATGACTCATCCTGTTGTGACTCACTAGAGCTGTCCCGCTCTACCTGTGCATCCGTAGATGCAACCTGCACAACAAGGTCACTGCTCTGCACTCCATGCAAAGCATCCTGCAACCCACAAGCAAAAGAGACTCGCCTGCTCTCTCGCTGTCTACCTGGCTGCATGATCACAGAGACAACACCGTCTCTCCCGTGAACCACATACAATGGGTAACCTGGACCACTCCTGGCACCTCTCGCAATCACTAGCGAACCCAAATGCATCACAAAATCTCGCTCTCGAAGCAAAATCTGACGTCCACAATCTCTAAGCTGACCAATTGAGATCAAACTCACTGTCAAACCTGGTACATAGCACACATGTCATAACAAGTAAGATGCACCACTCGGTAATGACAGTCTCACATCTCCTGCACCTGCTATCGCATGCACTGATCCATCGGTCAAACGTACACTGCCAAGCATCCCACTAGAATAGCTACAAAACCATTCATGATGCGACGTGACATGAAACATAGAATCTGCGTCTAGCAACCACTGCGAAGGGAGTGCACTATCCACATGTATAGCATCTCGTGCATAGCTCGAGGTAAAAGTGACATCCCCGTCTCACTAGTATACTCCGACACTACATCTGCCTCAACTGTGTGCACAACGAGCTCACAAAGAGTACCACATGTGACCATACATGTCATCCACAACCAACCTCTGCACTTGCTCACAAGATCTACTGCTCACCACATAAGCATACATAGAGCATTACCCGCTCAAAGACCATGTATGCAAGCCACAACACTGCAGAAGAACCACTCAACTGCAACTGGCAACACCTATGGGAGTACTATGCTCAACTTGTACCTGGGAGTCAAACCCGATCTTGTAACACTTGCAAATGCTCACAATCGAGCAAATCAAACCAATCCACCTCATATGTGCCTGCTACCCTGCAGTGTGCACGGGTAAGCTGTCTGCAAAGAAAACAACAGAGCCCAAAACTGTCCTGAAAAACAGTCTCTATGTTTTTAATTTCAAACCCACCTGTACTCCAAATCAGAAAACAATTCCTTCTACAAAGTCATAAATCTTGAAGCCATCTCCGTTTTGAACCAAAAGGTTTTGGAATCGGAGCTTTGTAGCTCAAGTTATGAGCGAAACAGTAGACTGCTGTCAAGCTGCCAAAAACTGAACGACTTTCTTATGTGCTTCTTTGAGCTCATAGAAAGGCTCAAACTCACTTCCCACCTCGATGCGTGAGCTGAATGTATCAATCTCACAATGCTTCCATGTCTATGGAAGCTCCAAGCTCCAATCTGTCGCCGATGTAGCCGTTGAAAAGCTTGCCGAGAAGAGGGAAGATGTTGTACACAGTGGGCTGATCTATAGAGGAACTGTGGACTGATCTGTATGGTCACCTGTGGTACTCTTTGTGAGCTCGTTGTGCACACAGTTGAGGCAGATGTAGTGTCGGAGTATACTAGTGACGAGGATGTCACTTTTACCTCGAGCTATGCACGAGATGCTATACATGTGGATAGTGCACTCCCTTCACAGTGGTTGCTAGATGCAGATGCTATGTTTCATGTCACGTCGTTTGTTGACTGATGATGGCATAGTGCACAAGGGAGATATGTAGTTATTGCGTACATACTTGCAGTACGTGTGCGGTATGTCTGGTGGTGTATGGACTTACACGAGAGCAAGACAGTCGGATGCACACGATCACAACCAGCCAGTGGGCATCGGTTGAGAGCGGTTTTCTCTCGACTTTTGTAGTCTTTAGACTAGGTTCCCTTGCTTAAAGGCACAATCGCCTTTAAGTGGGAGGTTGTTGGGGTATAGGTGCATGTGCCTTGCCCGGTCGCCCAAAGTTTGGGCGCCCACTGACTTGTATACCTTATACATAGCATAAGTGTTTAGGGGGCTGCTCACTGATTGAGTCTCCGCACCCATATCTGTGTGTCGTGTGCTCTTCTCCTTCCTCTTCTCTCCTGCACAGTTCCTTCAATTGAAGGGGATCGAGGAGAACCACAGACGGAGAGTGAGAGAGAGAAGGAGACACACACATGATGTGGGTGGGGAGACTGTGAAGTGGCAGCTCCCCCTATACAGTATACTCACTATAAGTATAGGGTAGCAGTGGGCGAGTGCCCATGACCTGGGCGACCGGTCAAGGCACATAGGCCTTAACCCCAACATATGCGTGTTGTGGTTTCCATGTTCCTGAGGTATATACGATCATATTCCCAGTCTTGGACCATCTTCAATTGTCATATGAATGATCATCCAAGTATTATGTCGTAGTTTTCTTCTTGCCAAAATCTACTATAGCAAAGGTATGCTCATACTCAATGCCACAAGAAAATAAAATTACCTTCTCTAGAAGTCCTAGGGGTTTCTCCATATAACCATTTCCTAATTACAATTTCATCCTTGTGGCTCTCAAGGCAGATTTTCCCCATTTCTTCCGTACCTCTTTGGTTTCAATGGCTACACTCGCTCCACTGTCAAGTATTGCCATGGTTGTAACACCTTGAAACTCAACAAAATGCGTAGTATTTCCATCCTCACCTTCACAATACTCCCCTACCTTGTTTAATTGTATTGGTCGCATGTTAAACTGAGGTTTCTCTAGTTCTCTGGTCCCTTCTTGTATCTGTGAAGTCGGGTCCTTAACACCAAAATTTTCTAAGCATTTTTTGATTTTTTCCCTCATGTTTGGTCATATTCAGAGAAGCTTAGCTAGTATAATGGTGCAAGTCACAGGTGCACACAATATGTCTAGCAATCCCTTAGAGTCCACCACCTTATTTTAGGAGAGTCTTTGGGACAGTATAGCCTTCACATTCGACTTTGCTTCATACTCTCCCATGTAAGAGGGTAAGTTTCTCAAGGATTGAGGTTGGCTATCCAAAGATCTTATAGATCCTTTATCCCCCCAATATGAGCGAATATCGAGATCCGCTTGAGATCCTGTTTCAAATTACTCAATAGGAGGAAGAAATACATCCCTCCCATTATTAGTCTAGTTAACTCTCTAAATTAGCTCATTTTCTTTGTTTGCTTCTTATATTTGTTTCCAAAGTTCATCTAAGCCTTCTCTTCTCTGTATATCTCAGTATGATTGGATAAAAACCATCACATGTCTGATCTATGGTATCCATCACTACTCTTGGCTTTTCGAGAGACTCTACATGTTCTAACTTAGATGTGGGAACCTCAGCTATCCCTTCAGGCTCGTATCTTGGTGGTTTCACTGGTGTTGGAGCTGGAAGCTCTATCCAACCCTCTGGTTTTCTTGTTAGTGGCTCTAACAAAGCTTGGGCTATTTGGATCATCTTCTGACACATCTCCAACCTTTGGTTTTCCAAATCAACGTATGGGTATGTCATCCATCTTTCCTCGTGGGTCTGGTTATTTTTTAGTTGTACCTCATAAGATTTCAAAATTGCATCTAGAGGTTCATTCACTTTTTCAACTAGTACAGATCCTCCCAAACTTTCACGTCTTGGTTCCTCATTCTTCTCAGGATCTGCCTCAAGGGTCTCCTTTCCCTTGTTGGCTTCTCCTTCTAGTTTTCTTGGTTTTTCCTCGATTTGTTTCAGCTCTTTTGCTAAGGAATTTTGTTCTTGTTCCTTCCTAGCTTTCATGCGTGCTTTCCTAGCCTTCCAAGTGTTTCATTGACTTTTTTGCTCAAGACTAGGTGCATCTATTCTAGGTTTCTCAATTATTGGTCCTTCCATTTCTTTTTGAGCTTGCACTCTTGTGACAACGTGTATAGGTATCACCGTTTCACTTTTTGAACCACTACTTGACGGGATTTCCTCTAACATGTTCAACATTGTTTTCACCTTGATTGCGATGTGGTGTTGTAATCATCTAAGAAGGGATTCGTAGATTCTCTAGGGGTTTCTATGGGCTTTTGCTTCTCTTCAGAAGCTTTTGCCAATAGTTTTGTAATTATGAATCTCCTCACATATTCTAGGTTTATTGGCTCGAATTCTTGTTCATACTTATTGACAAAAATGATATGGGTTTTCGTAGAAGAATCATACGAAAACAAGTACAAGACTTTGTCTTTTCTTAATTCATTCACATGGGGTTCCATGAAATGGTAGTAAGAGGTGAATATCCCTTCCCCATGCTTGTAAATCCCAAAATTTTTGTGAATTGTAGCCAATCTCACTACTCTCTTGTCATGAATGTAGAATGCTCCAGGAAGAGTGATTTTAGGAAGCAAATCTTGGGTCTGCATAACCATCTTCCCTTTAACTACGTTGCCTCCATACTGATTGTAATTTTTTGGGTCTTTGACAATGAGGCAGACATCCCTCCTCATTGCGGAACCTATCACCATTTTCATTTACCATGATTACTACCAATCCTCTCGCTGGCCTTTCTTCAATATAGATGCATTGACATTGTCGAGCATCCGCATACTCCAGGACTCCATGGGCATTTGTTCCCTCTAGAAATATTGCCATTTATTTTGGTATGTTTTAGGTTTATGGGAGGTGCTACCCCCCATAATCCCTTGTTGTTGGAAACCTCCAATTTGTTGGTTAGCCATCCACTGATATGATTCGTAAGAAGAGGTGTCAGTATCACTACCCTCTTCTATGATCGGAGCTAATTGATCTTTCCTTCTTGGTTTACACTCTCTTTTGTTGACACTAAGCTAATCATATCTCCCCCCACTCTTTAGCCTCTCTAAAGATACCTACCTGATCTCAAATTCATCAATCCTTTCACACAAACAACTATCAACCCAAACCTTTTACCTTAGAAGTCTACTTGCAGCTGCTCTTTGCTTTGATTTTCCTTCAAATAGCTTTCTCAACTTGTAAATTACTTTGCACTCCAAAACGATCACCACCTGCAGGATCCTTGGTTCTAGCTATCTATACAAAAATTTCAGCTCTACAATTCTTTGTCAACATAGTGATTTTCAATTAAGTGCTCTACGGTGTTGATCGGTATAACTAGAGGGTTAATCTAAGTACTTGATTCCCTATGAGAGCTCTATACACTAACCTAAGGAGATAGATGGGATCCTAGGGTCACAAGCAAAGCTCTTGGACAGCCAAAATCACTTCCTGAGTCCTAAAATGAGCCTTTAGATTCATATGTGTGTGATGTCTAAGTGCTTAAAATTAGCTCAAACATGAAATTTAGACTCTCCTTGATGTGCTCTATTCACTCCAAGTTCTGCTTTGTGATTCAGATACTTGTAGGCATGTCTATCATCCCTAATTCTATCTTAGTTGCTGTCAGCTTCTTTGGGAGGTCTTCTATGTCAAAGACAATCCAAATTGGATGAAACTTGGTCTCTAATCTTGTTTTGTGGTGCTAAACACTCTGGTCAGCTCTGCTGTTAGAACTAGTCTCCAAAACGTAGCCCTCACCATTGCTAACTTGTTGGTGGTGTCGGCTTTGCAATGGCTTCTCCGTAGCGTGGGTAGTGAAGAGATAAAACCTCTCTCTCTCTCTCTCTCTCTCTCTCTCTCTCTCTCTCTCTCTCTCTCTCTCTCTCTCTCTCTCTCTCTCTCTCACACACACACACACACACACACACACACACACACACACACACACACACACACACACACACACACACAAATATTGATTAATTCAAAAGTCTCTGTAGGGTTACAAAACTTTGGCTTATATGCATTTCTCTTGAGAGGTACATTCCCATCAAAAATAATCTCTCAAAACTATCATAGTTAAATATTACAAAAAATGGGTGATCCTTCTCAGTGTCCAATGTTGGCGGATATGCCCCGACCACATGCTAGTATATTAGCAAGAACTAAACCAACAAACCAAAATGTCAGCCAAGGATGTATCTTGACCCACAGGCACGTAGAAGCAAATAGATGGTTGTCAATCACCTACTCGACCTTCCAAGACAATCGCTACTCGAGGAAATCAAACCCAGATATCCTATGTGCTTGTGACTGCAATATAACCTACAATGTTCATGCTACCAAAATCAAGACCAAAAGTCCTCAAATCAACTCAAAACTCAGAGGGCTACTCTACTTACCTAAAGGTCGCTACCCTATGGGCTCTTGATCGTTACCACTTGGTGTAGCAAATGCGTATGAAGACATGTAGTCTATTATAGGTCATCAATTTTTAACATGCACGGTCCAAATGTGTAGCTCTTCTCACTTGAACCTACTGGTATGAAGAACTCGCAAAACAAACACACGGTTTGCAAGATAACTCACTCAGAAGCTTGTGGGACCTCGCCTTGCAACGAAACCAAAAACCCACAAGCTTTGCATCGGTGTGTAGCCTTCACCCTTGCCAACTTGTTGGTGGTGTCAGCTTCACAATGGCTACTCTGTAGCGCACATAGCAAAGAGATAAGACCTCTCTCTCTCTCTCTCTCTCTCTCTCTCTCTCTCTCTCTCTCTCTCTCTCTCTCTCTCTCTCTCTCTCTCTCTCTCTCACACACACACACACACACACACACACACACACACGCGCGCGCGCATACATGGCACATAGTAAACGCAAAGATTGATTAATTCAAAAGTCTTTGTAGTACAAAACTTTGTTTATATACATTTCTCTTGAGAGGTACATTCCCATCAAAAATAATCTCTCAGATCCATCAAAATTAAATATTACAAAAAATGGGTGATCCTTCTCAGTGTTCCATCAGTCAACAAAATACTAGGTATGTTAACAAGCATAGAATGTGCTAACCAGCACACCCATTATGCCCATTATGCTAGTTAGCATACTAGGAAAGGTAGCTAGCATACTCATTACGTCAAAAAACATACTCAGTATGCTAGTTTGCATACTAGGAACGCTAACTAGCATAAACATTGTGGTAAAAGCATACGCAGCATGCTGGTGAGCATAATAGGTATGTTAACTAGCATAAATGGTTTAATTAGCATACATATTGTGTTAACTAGCATACTATGTATGCTAGGTAGATTACTAGAAATGCTAACTAGCATAAAGGGCATTAATTAGCATACATATTGTGCTAAACATCATACTCAACATGTTAATGAGCATACTAGGTATGCTAACTAGCATAAATGGTGTTAATTAGCATACATATTGTGTTAACCAGCATACTCTGTAAGATTATTATGGTATTAATTAGCATACATATTTTGTTAACTACCATACTCAATATGCTAAGAGGTTACTCAATATGCTAACTAGCATACTCATTATGCTAAACAACATACTAGGTATGTTAACTAACATTAAGTGTGTTGATTAACATACATATTGTGTTAACTAGCATACTCTGTAAGATTAGTAGGCATGCTAACTAGAATAATCATTATGTTAGACAAAACCCACCAGCATACAAGGAATGCTAACTAGCATAGAACTTGTGTTAAACAGCATACTCAGAATGCTAGTTATAGGGATTAGGTTAGGGTAGATGGGTATTAGTAGCGTTCATTGGGATGGTTAATTTAATGGAGTTAATCACAAACTAATCAAAGGAGTAGACTCAATGTGTATGCAATAGTAGACATCAATGTATTATATTAAAATGTTCAAGATACATAATGCTTTTATAGCCAAAAGCTAAGCTGCTAAACGATAGAGATCATTGACCTTCTTAATTGCAGTCTTTGTGAACTTCATTTAATGGGTTCTTCATGGGTCATGAATGTATGCATCCATATATGCCTCATACATTATGTGTAATAGGAAAGAGATGCTTCCCAACATGAGGATGTTTACCCTAACAAACTCCCCCTTAAACCTAATCATGGTACTCTTTAGTGATTCATCTAGGGCCATTGATTCACTGATTCATCATGGCTAGTTCTCTACGGATTCATTAGGTCTCATGGTTCACAAGGTGATCAATTCTCTTTCCCTAGGATCAGAACTAGAGCACATCATCATCATAATCATAAAAGTGGTGAAGACTGTGTTGCTTCATGTGTCATGGTGGTCTTCTTCCTCCTTGACTCCTATTTGTGTTCTTCACGATGTTTGTTATGCTCTTCATCTTCATCATCTACTTGGTTCATGTCTTCGTACAATTCATTTATCATGTAGAGCATATTATCTCTATGTAATAGAGTGATTCTCATTTTAGTACACATAGGATGCAAATTGTGAGAGATTTTATGCACGTATACGATGGGGGTATTACCAAGGAAATTTTTATCTTGGCAACGTCTAATCCAAATAAAATATGATAAAATGAGAAAAAAAACATGAGACAGATGTTAATAATGATATGAGGCTTGGTGGGAACAAGGCTTAGAGAGTAGAGGGGCGAATTTTTTTTAAAAAAACTTGAGTTTTTTTACATAGAAGCACATGGCGGGATCAAGTGGGCTAAGTTTGGGTTAAGATGGGCTTCGATAACACAATTACACTCGTCCGCAATGCTTGCCATCTTGTGTGTACTTGTCTTTGATAGGTCGGCTTCTGACGACTCATGCAACAAAAAAATGGAGATTGACGATGAGCTTCAAATTGCAGAGAGAGTGTGAGGAGTGTCTGAGTAGAAGATAGACGCGTGCAACCTCTAGCACGTTGAGGGCTCGAGTGTGTTGATGTGGCAAGTCGAAGAAGATGAGGGTCTGTGGATTATAGCACTGGCCTAAAAGCTATTGGGGCAGCTCTTTTATCCATGGAATGTGGCTGAGATTCATAGCATGTGGACAAAAGTGCGAGAAAAAGGGAATGTTCTGGGAAAATTTGCAAGGAGAAGATACGCACAGGGTCTATTGCACTCAAACTTCTCTCAATCAACACGAACAAAGATGCACAGTTCTACAAGAGGCAACACCTGAGGGACAACTTTCTTGATAGCTTAGCTGTGTGAAAGCAACAAAAAAGAAAAAACTCAATCCAAGAGTCAAAGTAGGAGTAATAGATAGGGATGGGGGACTGCCTTTACAAGCACATGTTGATTTTCAAAGCCAGTGGAGCTTTGGCAAGGTCAATAGCGGTCCTTTCTTTTTGGCTTTCTAAAAGAAACCCTTAGTGTTGGGCTGGGTTAGGGGGACTTCCAGAGTTCTATGTGCATGATGGAGACTTACCTTTCATTTCACATCCTGTCTTTATTTTTCTTGCATTTTAGAATGTTAAAGTGAAGTTTCACCTTACATAATTTTAGTAAACTTTACACACACACACACACACACACACACACACACACACATATGTTTTTGGCTTTCTAAAAGAAGCCTTAGTGTTGGGTCGAGTTAGGCATCCTTCCAATGTTTTCAGTGCCAAAGATGGAGACTCGTCTTAAATGTTGATGGAGATTGTCAAATGAGTCCCTTTCATTTCATAGCCTTACATGGCTTTTTAAGACTTTGCCTTGTTTTTTTTTTTGTCCTTGCTCATCTTATATTATTTTCAACATGAACACACAATTTATACTTGTTCTTTTTTCTTAGGATGGGACTACATTGCTTTTATTTTGTGTACCTTTCTATTTTTAAAGATTTTAAAGAGTAAAAAGCTTTTTTCAAAAGAACAAGCGATTGTGACTCTCTCTTTCTCTCTCTCTCTCTCTCTCGCTCTCTCTCTCTCTCTCTATGTGTATATATATATATATATATGTATATATATATATATATATATATATATATATATATATATATATATATAGATAGTATTTTTATTTTCTTCATATCTTGATTTTCTTTTTGAAAAGCCATCGTGAAATCTCACCTTGTTTTTGCACTCTATTGTTTTAGAATGCTAAAGTGAAGCTTCACCTTGCATAATTCTATTAAATTCTACACACACATATATTAATTAGTTTTTTTATTTCACCTTTCATTTCACAACTTCACATGGCTTTACATTTCTTGCATTTTATAGCTTGATTCCAATTAGTGTTAACATTCAAGAAAGTCTCTTTTATTAAGCGGCTGCCGATCGAGTTTCCTTCTCACAAAGAAAAAAACCGGAAATACTAGCAAAATTTTGAGATTTCAAAATGTTTGGACGACTTTCTCACATATTTCATCCGTTTTTCTTTCATTTACCATGGTTTGTAGCTAGCTAGTCTCGATTTTCAATCGGCTCAAGACTAAGCTGATGCAATCCTTTCCCAAACACCGATACTAGTTTAAACAATTTTATCACTTTTTTATTGTTTTTGAAAGCCGTCGTGACCCTTTCACTTGTTCTTTTGGATTCGATTAGACCAAGCAGCAAATTCAGGAAAACTTGAGAGGTGTAACCTGTAGAGTGACTCACAAAATAAACATATGAAGTAGTTTCTCCTTTAAAACTCTTTTTTGAAGTCCACTTGGCAATTTGCTCTGAGCTTCTGCCACACACACACACACACACACACACACACACACACACACACACACACACACACACACACACACACACACACGCGCACGCACGCACGCACGCATGCGCACGTGACTAAAATTGGTTGTGAGACTTAATGCATTAAAAAAAAACTCAAAGCTACACACACAAGGGGATAAATACCTAGGATACAAATTAGTCTAAGAAATCACGATTAGCCATTGTGACGCTCTGATACCACATTTAGGGGTTAGGTTAGGGTGGATGGGTATTAGTGGCATTCATTGGATGATTATGTAATGGAGTTAATCACAGACTAATCAAAGGAGTAGACTCAATGTGTATGCAATAGTAGACATCAATGTATTAAATTAAAATGTTCAAGATACATAATGCTTTTATAGCCAAAAGCTAAGTTGCTAAAGGATAAAGATCATTGACCTTTTTAAATGAATTAAGTCTTTGTGGACTTCATTTAATGGGTCTTCATGGGTCATGGATGTATGCATCCATGTATGCCTCATACATTATGTGGCATAGGAAGGAGATGGTTCCCATGAGGAGGTTTACACTAACACTAGTGAAAATTTTAGGTATGTTAAATGTTAACCGCCTCATGGTAAACTCAGGTTACTAGTATGAGTCTACAGATGAGTATGCTATTGATCAGCATATACAAGTTATTATGCACTAGAAATGCAACACATAGAATGCATAAATTATGGCATAAGTATTTGATCTATCACCTGAGGCTCATCTAGGAGGTGCATGTTACCATATACATGTGGTAGTGATGTGTGTGAACACACTTAGGACGGCCGGGGCATTTTTCCCCTCTCTAGGAGGTCTTTTCCCCCGTACATTGTATATACTCCCATTCATTCTAGGACTATCTATCTTTCCATTGCACACTAAGTAATACACTCTCTATTGTGTGCCTTGAGCTTCCTTCATCTTCTCCAAGCTGTGTGTGTTTCCCTGCAACTCTAATTCCAGCAATTGGTATCAAAGCAGGTTGCGTCCTATTTGGGCTTAGTCGCCAACAGCTCCAGCACACGCCTGCTCACTTTCTCCAATTTCAGTGAGCTTTGGTAAGCGTTTGCAGGTCGACAAAAATTTTGCTAAAGCTCGTGGAGCTTAGTCTGCTCAGATTTCTGATTCGGGCTCAGTTCGATCTCCGTTTCCACTACAGGCAGTACTGCACAGGCTATTTTGTCGTACTCGTTTAGGTTCTTTCCATGCCTCTTATGCATCAGATTGTTATTCTTTGGTTGTGTCTAGCTTACATGATGTTGATGAACCTCTATCTTCTGATGAAGCACAAAATTCAGAAAATTAGATGGCTGATTTGCCTCCTAGCAAAATGGCCATTGGTACAAAGTGGGTTTACAAGTTGAAATGCAAGCTGGATGGTGAGGTTGATCGACATAAGGCTCACTTGTTGCAAAAGGCTATGCGCAGCAAAAAGGCATAGATTATGAAGAAACTTTTGCTCCCACTTTTCATTTGACTATTATTCGTTTTCTATGTGCATTGGCAGCTCATTTTGGTTGGGATGTACATCAATCAGACATTGTTACTGCTTTCTTGAATGGTGACATATTTGAGGAATTTTATGTAATGTAGCCTCACGATTTTGTCAAGAAAGGAGAAGAGGAAAAAGTGTGTAGATGTAAGAAGATTTTGTATGGGTTGAAGCAATCTCCTCGTGCTTGGTATGAGAAAGCTAACACTTATTTGGTCAAACGAGGCTTTCATAACAGTCCAACAGAAAGCACATTGTATGCTCGGGGGGTTCACCATTCAGTACCCCCTTATATAACATGCGTTCGTGGGGTATTAAAAAACCCCTCTTTTAACATGTCTAAATGAATAAAATGACCCCTTATTTTAGTATTTTTTCTAAAATTGAATATAAAAACCCCTTATTTTATTGTATTTCTACTAAATTGCCTAAATTTTTTGCATTTTAAAACCCCTCCTTTTGAACTCATGTTATACATTAACATGATTACATAGTGCACCCCCCGAGATTGTATGTCATGCCTGAGGGCGATGTACTTCTCATTGTTGTTCTTTATGTGGATGATTTGCTGATCACTGGTCCCAATGAGGCACATATTGCTGAATTTAAGGCTGATTTGAATGCTCCTTTCAAGATAAAATATTTGGGGCAATTGCATCATTACTTGGGCATACAGTTTAAGTAGTGTGATGGTGGTATTGCCTTGTGTCAGAAAAGTTACATAGAGACATTGCTATGTAAGTTTGGACTTGAGGATTACAAACATATTGCCACTCCCATGGAAACAGGTTTGAAGTTGAGTCTACATGATGTTGGTGATCTCGTTGATGTCACTCGTTACCAAACTGTTGTTGGCTGCCTCATTTATGTATGCAACACGAGGCAGTCTCATAGGTCAGTAGATTTATGCATAGCCCACTTTGACAGGCTGTCAAGAGGATTTTTCGCTACTTGAGTGGCACTTTACATCTTGGCTTGTTTTATCCCAAGGGGGGATCATTGCATCCAAACTTACATGTTTTTTCGGACTCAAATTGGGTTGGTTGTTTTGAAACGTGAGTGTCCGCAAGTGGTTTTTGTTTCATACTTGGCAGTTCATGTATATCATGGTTGAGCAAGAAGGAACCTACTTTGGCCACTTCTAGTTGTGAGGTTGAGTACATGGTAATCTTCAAAACTACAGTTGAGTGTGTATGGATCAGATGTCTTATGTATGACTTGGGTGTTGGACAGGACATTGCCAACACTATCTACATTGACAGTCAGAGCGCGTTGGCAGTTGCGAGGAACCTAGTTTTTCATGCTCGCAAAAAGCACATTGAGGTGCATTACCCCTATGTCAGGGAGAGGCTCTCGTGAAGAGAGATCAACTTGGCTTATGTTCCAACACAGGACAACCTTGTAGATCTTTTCACAAAGGCATTGTCTCATGAGAAGTTCAAGATTTCCGCAAAGCTTTGGGCATACTCCCCTTTGTGGATTGATCATGTCCTCAGGGCATGGCACTTCCCTTTACTCATGTGCCAGCTCTCATTCACCGCATCACTCCAGGGGGGATTTGTTACATATACATGTGGTAGTGATGAGTGTGAACACACTTAGGACCATCGGGGCATTTTTTCCCTCTCTAGGAGGTCTTTTCCCCCATGTATTGTATATACGCCCATTCATCTAGGGCTATCTATCTTTCTATTGCACGCTAAGTAATACACTCTCTATTGTGTGCCTTGAGCTTCCTTTGTCTTCTCCAAGCTGTGTGCATTTCCCTGCAACCCTAATTCCAATAGTGCACAGGGTGTTTTATGTAGTTTTTTTTTCCCACTCTCTTTTGACAAACATCCTTCTTGTTGGGTGAAACGTGAGTCTTCTCTCTCCAAAATGTGTAGACCAATTCCTTAATTTCATCTGTGATAGGGCTATGACGGTGTTGCTTGTGACATGCAACCAATGAAAACAATCGACCATCAACACTAGGCTTCGCTCGTCGTGATTTACCCTTGAACAAGATGCGGCGGCCAACTTTTAAGACCCTAGAGAATTTTTCAATAGGCATGTTTTCCTTTGAATTTTGATGAGTGCACATGTGCACGGATGCGTGCGTGCGTGCACAGTGTGGTGTGTGCGGGGAAGAGGGAAGAGCACAAGTCGTTGTGTGTGGAGTAGCCTCACGAGACTCAGATGAGGAGCTCCTTATTCTCATATGTAATAAAGAATAAGGGTATGTACACATGTGGGCGGGCGGGCGGACAGTGGACATCCGGGCGGACGGGCAAAAGACGGAGCGCCTTTATCCCAACAATCTCCCACTTAAAGACGATGGGCCGATAAGTGAGACCTACTAGCTAAACTACTAGTATGTACAAGAAATTAGGTGAGAGGATCTCTTAACCTACGCCAACTAGCTCACTCTCTTGATCTACACGCAGTCGTATCGGCTCTGGTGGTAGGCAAGTGTGCGTACCCACAGTAGAGCCTACATATAAATCCCGCAAACAACTCTGTATGGTCTGCAAAGGTCCACGAATCATCATGCTAGTGTCATCCACCGTACGGCTGACAATCCCAGCTGCAAATGCTCCCACTGCAGCTACTAGGTCGGACCTCAACACAGTAACAAGTTGAACATGAGACGCCCAAACGTTGACAATATCTGCACAAGACTGGTTGTACTCACCTCCCTTGTGCTATCTGCAATCACTGCATCCTCAAGACTTCCCATCACGTATGGATATGTCAACACTGACACTGGGGAAGCTACGTCCCTCTCCAACTTGGCACCAATTCATCAGCCTCTAACATGAGCATGTCAAAAAACTCCATACCTGTCAGCTCTGTTTGTGTCTCTAGGAAGCAAACCTGCTCTACCTTTGCCTCTGCACAAAGTCTAACAACACCTGCAGTGTCTCACTATAGCACTACCGCTTGATATCTGTCTCTATAGAGTTTACTAGCACATCCTGCACAGCTAAATGCTCTGTCTCCTGAGCATGATGGAGATCACTGGTGAAAAATACACGTCTCGTCTCTCGTTCAAAGCATGCTAGCAACAAAACTGAGACTAAATCGTCTCAAATCTCAGACACATCATAGGATATATCAGGCCACTGCGGTCTCCTCTGGCAATCACTTGTGAACCACTATGCATCTGGAAAGACTACTCTCTAAGCAGTACCTGACAACTAAGAGATTCCAAATGTCTCACTGAGATCAAGCTCTGTCTCAGCTGAGGAACATAGCGCACATGTCGTAGCGTATATGACGCACCACTGGGCAATGACAAACAAACATCTCATGCACCCTCTATGTCAAACGCCAAACCATCGGCCAAGTGCACCAGCCAAATCTCCCACTAGAAAATATCCTAAACCACTCACGAAATGGTGTGACATGGAAAAATGCATCGCTATCTAGTAAGCATTGTGGAGAAAGTGTACTAACCATAGACAAATTTGCAAGAGGTACACTCGAGGCAAGCATCACATCACCATCACTAGCATAGACTACCACTGGAACTGCCTCTCTAACGTCTGTCAAAGCCGCATCTGCATCTTTCATACATCTCTGTTGTTGTCTCATATGTTTGAAACAACGGCATCTAATGTGCCCTGTGTGACCGCAATATCAACAACGCATGTATCGGCAAGAACCAGAACGTCGTTTCTCAATGTCACACATATTTGCTGCCATAAGTGAACGCCGAAATGGCAACAAAGTGGGAGATCACTCTACCACTATGCTAATCAAGCATAAACCAACCAGTAGCTCAATAGTGAAAACCTGTAACCTACATGCTATAGTCTCATGCTCAGAATATGCGTCGACGTGAGAACATGAAGAAAAATCAAAGAAACCTGTAACCACTATGAGCATACCTTAAATGTATGGCTAAAAACCAAAGTATGGTAAGAAATCTGGGAAAATCTAACAGAATCTTCCATGTAAATACAGCAAAACCTCAAGTAAAATCTCAACCATAAACCATGCGAACTCAAAAATCTCACCGAATTGCATGAAAACTAGACGCACAGACTCTTAGTAAACAGATCCACAAATTGTCTACATACGCTGCCAAAATCCTAGCAAACTGGCTCACTCCTGACCGAGTGGCTCTATGGACATGTACCTGTCCAAAAACACCTGTAAACATGTAAATCTAATACTTGCGAGCTATCTCAGCTCAAGCTGTATCCACATAAGCATACATAGCCTAAAACTGCACCAAACTGTGCAAAAAATGCTCTCTAGTGCTCCACACAACCTGTAAGCAACCTGTAAGCAAAACCGCTGGAAACTGGCTACTACCTCATCGATCGGTAAACATGTCAATCGGAAATGTTGTTCAAGAGCTGCGTGCACTCAAGGGACAAATCCACTCTGGAATGGTCCGTCAGAGCCGTATCTATTGGTATGTGCTGTCGAAGTCGAAATTGGAGATGACCGTCGAAGTTGTAAAGCCGGGGATGGCCGTCGGAGCCGTCTTCCGCCGTCAGACGGAAGTGCCAATGCTATGGCTGCCTGTGCTCAAAGTCGAGAAGACGCTCGATGTCGGCTTCCGCCATCGGGTGAAAGCGCGCTAGTCGAATAGCTGTGCATCGGTGTCGCAAACGATGCGCCAAGCCGAGCCATCAATGCTCGAGGCCATAGATGATGCTAGAAGACCAAACTTTGGTCGATGCCGGATAACGCCAAGCTTACTCGTCTACACGTCGCTACTGTGTTCTCACACAATTCGCTTTCTCTCAATCTTTTTTCACTCTCCAAGCAGTTGTACAACAAATTGTCTTGAAAAACACAGTCTCTGTGTTTTGGCTTTTCGACTCACCTGCACTCTGAATCAGAAAATAATTTATTCTACAAAGTTGTAGATCTTGAAGAGATCTACGTTTTGATAAAAAAAAGTTTTGAAAATGGAGCTTCCTAGCTCAAGTTATGGCCAAAATACTGAACAACTGTCAAGCTGTCAAACCTGAGTGACATGCTTCTCAGTGTCCCTAGCTGACAGAAAACTTGATCTCTCTCTCCCCTTTTGCTTGGTGGAGTGTAAACTCATGTTACCTTGATCTCTAAGATCTACTTTTCAAATCCGTATCGAAGTGCCTCCTATCTGATTTCGCCAAGCACCGAACTCCGTTACCACCAAGAGATCACCGTCGACCGCCAAGCCATAGATCTGATACCAGTTGATGAGTGCGTGTGTGCGCGGATGTGTGCGTGAGTGTGCGGTGCAGTGCGTGTGGGGAAGGGGGAAGAGCACAAGCTGTTGTGGGTGGAGCAGTCTTACGAGACTCAGATGACAAGCTCTTTATTCTCATATTTAATGAAGAATAAGGGTATGTACACATGAGGGCGGGCGGCTGGACAATGGACATCCGGGCGGGCAAAAGGTGAAGCGCCTTTATCTCAACAAATTCAACATTATCTGCAATGCTACATTCTTCAAAAACAACTCCTCATTAGAACCGGGGTGCTTAACGGTAGCCAGTGTTTTGCAGACATTGGAGACAATTGCACTCTACACAATAGCCTCCTCCACTAAAGACTATTTATGGATTGCCTGAACAAGGGGATGTTGAGCAACAAGATTCCAGATTTCCCACTTTGCTTTTGTACTAAAACCTTCAGTCCTACTCTTAAAAGCTCTCACAATCCTGGAGGAGATTTTCTTTTTCTCCTCATCGTCATCGATGGCATATGTCCTCGCTCAACTTTTATCTATTTGTGCTCCTGCCGTCTAAGCTTTCTTTCTCTCTCATATTTCATGATAACAAAAAGAGTTGGATCCTAGGAGTTGTAATTCATTGCTGTAATGGATCCCTTCTTCTTTCTCCTGAAAACTTTAAATGAGCATAATACAATACTTACTAGAAATTACTTAAATGAATAGTTGTCAACAACTTATGTTGTAAGTCCAAACGTTCTAGCTCCAAACATGCAACGATAAGACCAGCTAAACGAGTGGCTATCCACAATATTTGCTTACCGTCATATTACAATGCACCCCTATTTCTAGCATTGGAGCTAGTGGCAATAATGTTGTATGTTGGTTCTCCATATATATAGGTCTATGATGGAGCAAGGGAGAGAGCTCAGCTTTGACAACTCAACTCTGAGGTAGGCTTCTCGGAGGGAGAGAGAGAGAGAGAGAGAGAGAGAGAGAGAGAGAGAGAGAGAGAGAGAGAGAGAGAGAGAGAGAGAGAGGGGGGGGGGGGGGGGGGGTTGTGTTGCACACACACACCCACACAAATAGATAGATAGATAGAGAGAGAGAGAGAGAGAGAGAGAGAGAGAGAGAGAGAGAGAGAGAGAGAGAGAGAGAGTTTGTGTTGTGCGTGTGTGCGCACACACACATACAAACACACACACACACACACACACACACACACACACACACACACACACACACACACACACACACATACATACACACACACACACACACACACAGAGAGAAAGAGAGACTCCAGTACCCTACGTTGTCTTTAGTAACTGAAAAACAAGGCCGCACCCCAAAAGGGAGGGAATGAATCATAGTTTTTTTGGACATTCTAAATTCAAAATGCACTTGCTCTTTAGTTTTCAATAAATGCTAACAAGCACAAGTAACTAGCATTATCCGGAACAACATTTCAGCGACACGTTAACATGCTTATACCCAATAATCAATGCCTTTTATTTCATTAAAACACAACACCATGGAGGTATAGGCCTCGACATACAGAGGGCACGCATTACTGATGATTGCAATAAACGTATAGGGGCAGCTTATTCAACATTGAGTAGGAGACCGATAGGAGTGTCTTCAAATCCTACGGCGATAAGCCAGCAAGGTTGAGCATGTTCAAAGCTAGTTAAGGTAGGACAACATCAACAAGCATTACCAACAACAAGAATGTCTAACAGAAGGCTTCAATAGATGAGCGCAACCAATGATGACGGCTGTTAAAACAACATCAATAGAGACAAAAATAAGAAAATCCCACGGTTTGCAATGGATGGCCGTAAAAGAAGGCTTACTTTTGCAAGAAGGAGGCAAATCTCAGCAATGCATGGGGAGAGCTCAGCAAGCCTTAACACATTTATTGCACTTTACAATGTTGAGATGTCAAGCTCAACATGTATTACTCGTGGATGACTCTCTTCGACAATCACCATCACTGGGGTACATTGGTGGATACACATATCCTCACAAGTGATGTTAATTGAGCCGACATCAGTTAACAAAAGTTGCTAAAGGCCCAAGCCTTACAAATGCAAACCAAGGACAAATGTGAAGAACCAGTAAAGATTGAAGTTACAGATTCTCCGAAATTTCCTCAATGTATTTCTTTATTAACACATCATAACCTTAAGATGGAGCACTGAGCAGAACTTGGTCTACTTGGAATATATTTCCACATTGTATGCACCATGATTTGTTGCATAAAATAGGAATGGTTCCCATTTTTTTGGGGGGACTAAATGTCTTTTCAAATTACTCCTCCTTCCCTTTGAAATAAGTATGGTTCTTAAGACTATGATAGTGCACAATGACATATGGAGTGCTTTGTAAGCTGCCCAATGTACAAAGATCATAAATCGGGGGGCTGATGATTCGCAATATGTCATAAATGTGAAGCAGATTAGAAAAAGTAAGAGGAGGATGGTCTATTCTATATTTTTTATTTTTAACACTTTTCTAACTTCTTATAGTGTGCCTGTGATGGCAGTTTGTGTGGGCTTGGGAGAGAAAGTCTCACCAACAAATATAGAAGAAGGCATGCAGGTTGGGTATGCATCTTATTGTCAATGTTTATATCATTGCTTAGTTTATGATTTAGGTTAAGGGTGCCTTGTTGAGGTAGTGTTTGGATCAAGGCCCAAAAAAGTGTTGTATTTTGTGTTTTGTCATACCAAATTGTACCTATGTTCCTATCTGTTTAATGGATCCACTTATGTACACATGCCTATGGATTGGAATATTGTGTCATGATTGGGAATGCATGTAGATGCGATGTTGAGGTGGCCCCTGGTAGTTTGTTGTAGCTGTGTTTGAATTTAGATTTCTAGATAAACACTTGTTAAATAATACCAATTGGTATGAATAGTGCAATTTGTAAGGTGGTTGTGCGCCTGGTCTTATGTTTTGCATATGGAGGTTAAAGCAAACTATTATTCTTGCTCAAATCATTTGCTTAAACAACTAAGTTCAAATTAAAATTCATGTTTTTTTGGAAGGATGGTGTTGATGATGAGCTTATCCTTGCACTTGGACTGGGTTGTGTCTCCTTTGCATTGTTCCTTATGAGGAGGAATAGGCCAGTTGCTAATCTTGGCTTCTGAGACACCATTTTGCCTACTCTAATTTATGTAGGCTTCCCTTCTATTTTAAGTTATGACCTACTTGCATGGCTCTTTTACCCTCTTAAGATGATATCTAACTTTCCTAGCTTAGATGCTTTCTACTGTGCTGTGTCATTCTTACCTAGAAATAATCTCCTAGGCATGTTACTGTTTCCAATGATTTATTTGCATTGCCTTTGATTTTCACTTTGAAAGTATTAAGCTTCTCTTCTACATTTAACATGCTAACAATTTGCACTGTCATTTAGCTTGTTGCATTCCCTAAATATGACTCGTCTGCATTTAACCTATTGACAAGCTCTTCCTCTATAATTCAGCACATGTGCATTAGTAAATTGCAGTAAGTTGTCTAAATATCATGCTTCACTCATTTGGCCCATGCACATGCCTCTTCTACAGTCTGATTTGTGCAAGCATTGATCCTCTTAGAACCTTAGAACACCTGCCATCACAAGAAACAGACATTGGGTCTTACAATAGTTTGAGTGAATGATTCGATGTTAGATTTTACAATTGGAATTGATGTGGCTTCACAAGGAGATGACGAAGGTTCAATGGGAGTCTCGAGTCTCAATAAATATGCTTGGTCACAACTTAAGCTACTTTGCTCTAGATTTGAATAACATACTAACAAATTTCAATATACTATTTGCTTATATTTGGAACATATACTTTTTACATTAAGATCTCCTTCTCAAGATTTAATGGAAAGCTTACCACCTACTCCAAGCTTGTGAGAAGGGAGGCCTACACCAACAACTCTTGGCTTTGTGATGCAAATCCAACCAAGAGCCAAGCTTCAATGCATGCTCATCTCCTCTACCATGCTAATTACTAAGCTAAGCTATGCTAATATGAGTGATTATGTGAGGAGATGTACATCTTTCTCGTAAGAATACTCCTTCTTCCTCTCAATATACTCTCATACCCCGCTAGCTCTCACCATCTTCGAAGGTGTGTGAGGCCTTGGGTCTGAGACCGTGAGGGAATTGATATAGTGTTTGATAAGTGTTTTGCTTAGTGCATGTTATCAATTACATTTATTTATATGAAGGGTTTTTAAATTAGAACTAAAATTTACACAAGGGAGAACTTAATGCATCCAAAAAACTTACATAGGGTTTTTAAAATGACCTCCCATTTACACGTGATATATGGTGTTTTCTCTAAGTGACGCCCCAAGAATCCCATGTGGGAATCTTAATTACATTGAATCGATTGGTTATTTTAACCTAGTATTCATTATATTTGTTGCTTATAATGGTGGTTTATTCTCTTTAAATCTATTGCAAATGAAAACACGCTACTATCTACACTTATGTACTGCAATTCAACATGTAATTTTTGCAAAGCATGTGCTTCTAAATTGTCATGTTACTAGTATACATAAAATAGTGGGTCATTACATTCCATACAAAATCCGTGTTAGCAGGTCGCCACGACGGACATCTGCAGCATAGATTTTTGGTTTTAACATGATGTAAATGTGCAAGGAAGCGACTCGGTTTGGGGCACGGAGACTTAATGAGAGTTTCAATCTCACCAAAGTGAACTCAGAGGACTATTTATACTACGACAAAAGCAAATCAACCACTTCCTAGTCAGAAAACCAGTTTATGTCCGATCTCATCGCTCTAAGTTATCACGCCTTTTCGGCATCCAATTAAATTTGTAATGCAAAGAAACTTAACGAGAGGTGTTACAACACCTAAGAGTACAATCCTACCAAGTTCTGTAATCATCTAGGAAGGTACATAAATCACGATCCATCACAAAAAAGGTGCAGAAAACTGAAACAGAGTTACACAAAAAGGTCCCTCAACACTTATCCAAGGTCAAAACATCAAAAAATAACCATTCAAGACCTCAAATCAATGCATTTAGCTCACAAACAAGACATCACAAGCCACAACAGATCGAGAATGATTACACTTAGATTGTAGAGCAAGAGACAAGGAACACAATGTGCTATTTGGAATTGCATTCCGATTACCAGACAAGGAGAAAAGTGGATTACAAATTGTAGCAGCAAGAGGCTCTCACATTAAACGTCCAATACTCCTTCAAGCTAATGATATGTTCATGTCAAAAACTAAGGGTTTTGACTTCAGATCTAAGGAGACTTTCCCGCGGCCATTCGACCACTTACAAGGGGTGTAGACTCAGAGAGGCTAAGATGGCATGACAAAATATATTACAATTGAGAATCCTCATTAGCTGAATTACACCGCTTCTTTTGAAAAAAGGAGCGAGTACTACAAGGTTTGGTGTACATCCACCTTTTACGTGTCAGCCCGCTCTGTCCACCAAACATTCCCCCCTTCCTATTCATTGCACATCCTCGTGTAGTCTGTCTTTGAGTGTCTTCTAGTGATTGATCGGTCTTTTTTCTAGCATCACAGTGAGGTGCCTGAACTTTTGCACCCTTGCCTCGATCTCCACTTTTGTTGATAGCTCTGTGAAAGGATTATTGCTGAGAGTGCTCTGATAGGCTATATGTCAGGCTGGCAGATCTTTGTTCATGGGATTAAATATGGAGGATTCTACCTCAAAGAATATGGAGGAGTCTACCTCAAATAGTCCGATCATGATAGGTTGAGAGTGCTCTGATAGGCTATATGTCAGGCTAGCAGATCTTTGTTCATGGGATTAAATATGGAGGAGTCTACCTCAAAGAATCAGATCATGAATGCCTCCTCAAAAGTCTACATGTAGTGGGAGGGCAGGAACATGACTCTTGCATAGAATCCCATGATGACATTTTTGGTTGGGATTTCTGTCTCCATATTCCAGCAGAGCCCTCTTGTGCCTTCCAAAAACCTGTCAAGGATGCTCTGCCTCCTCTATATCATTGAATGTCGTTATGCAGGTGATTAGCATCTTGGCAATTTTCACGAGCATTTGAAATGCGAGATCTGGGATCTCCTTCATTATGTTGATGACCCCTCTGAGCGTCTGAACCATATACTTCTCTGACGAGGGGTTGTTATTGCTTGGATTTGTTATGACGGGGTAGTTCAATATTGCCGGTCTTTTGCTTTGCTAAGAGTAAACGTTATCCCAGGATCACCGTCTATTGATGGGATAGTAAGTAGGGTCAATCCTAAGATGCTACAGAGCATTCCTATAGACGTAAAGTTTCATCTGTTGGTTGTTGCTCAAACCATTTCTTTTGCCAAAGGGGTTGATTGTCAATGATAGTCTTAATTTGTATCGCGATGAAAGGAACATCTCTGTAATCCCCTCTGTTGTTAGGCTCAAGGGCAGGTAGCATTTTTTGTTTCCATATTCTGGCCTCCTACCGCACTAGTGGAAGTGCGATCATCTCATGCCCAAGGTTTTTCACCACTTCATCTGGAGTGATCATGAGCAGGGCAGCCGATTCCAACACTTTCAGTTCATATTGCAGATATTCTTTGTGTGAGGGGTCTTTGACTTCTGAGATCCAGCGTTGAATTTCTTCCTTGGCCAAATTCGAGATGGATGTCGTGGCCGAATCTTTAGATTCCTGCGCTACTTTTCCTATGCTTGTACTTGGCACAATTGTTTTGGGAGCAGGGTTAAAAGCTGGGTCAGAGTCTTGTTGACCACCACATAAGACTCTTGCAGCTTTTCATTATTCTCTCTTTCTTTGGTTAGCTCCTCCTCTAGTTGTTACTGCTCGACTTGCAGAGGAGTGTTGGCCTCATTAAATTGTTGGACCTCTTTGTAGTAATAGGCCGCATTTTCTTGTTCTCTTTGCAACTCTGAGTGGAGTTGTAGCTGAACTTTTTGCAACTCCTCTATTTTGTCTTGTAGTTGCAGTGTTTTCAGCTGCTTTAGATGCCTCCTTCTTGGTGTCTTCCAGCTCTGGCTTGCGCAAGTTGTAAAGAGCTCTTTGGCATTGGAATTGGAGCTTGATCTGCTCTAAATAGACATCAATGTCGAATGACGTGATCATTTCTACTCCCTCATCTACTATAGCTTGCGAACGAGGTGATCGTGTTTTTTGCTGGCTTCTTTGGCCCTGTTTGAATGTTCCAGTCTCTTCTGTGTTATTTCCTTTGTTTTTAGTACTTCAATAGCAGCTAGAACTGTAGTAGTTTCTGGCGGTGCTGTCTCTTTTTCTTGATCCACCTTCTCTTGTGACAGCACCTTATCTGCCCCTTGTCTAGAAGGTCTACAGATTCTTCTCTTTTTTATATTCCAGCCTCTGAAGGTTACTCTTTGTCTTTTAAAGATTCAAAATCATAACCTTGCTGGTCTAGCATGTCCTAGTCTCCCTTCTCTTCTTAGTTATCATCTTCTTCCTTGGCCTTTGTAGATTTGTCCGATTATTCGAGATCATCTACGTGTGGCCACTTTGCCTCTTCTATTTCTCTTTACTCCATCTTTCATTTGAGCTCATTCTGAATCTGTTGCCGCATGTTGCTGGTAGTATTCAAATTCTCCTCTGCTTCCTGTATTTTACGTTGTTTGATCCGTTCAAGAGCTATTGTCTACATGCATAGTAAAGGGACGCCTTCTTCTTCCTCTTCCTCTTTTTCATCGTCTGCTTCTGTTCCCTTATTTCTTTTCTATTCGTGCTTTTGTTGTGGGATTCTTTCTCTTTGCACCTGCACCTCTTCCATTGTTCTTCTGGCTTGGGTAAGTGGGATGGCCTCTGCCGCCTGGGCTGTTCTCTTTTTCAATCTTGTATATCTCATGGAAAACTCACTCCCATGATCCTCATTTGAAGACTGGTATTCTGAAGGAGTATCTCTTTCCTTAGACCCCGCTTCCTCTCTATTTGGTGCATCCAACTATGTCTTCTCACTATCAGTGTCCGTTCTTGTTGTGCTTTGTCTTGTTTTTTTAACCTCTTGTTTTGGACTTGTGGATGGTCCAACTACCAGTTTTACTGCTCTTTTGGATTTGTGGATCAAATTTATTTGTGCTTCTGTAGCTGGTAGATTAACAATCATTCCCAATACTTGGTAGGCAATTCAAGTCAGCACTGGTCCAACATTCATGTAGGTCTTGCTCTTTTGGCTACCCTTAAGATTTGCTTCTACTATGTTTTCGAGGAGGTAGTTGCCAAAGTTGTAGCTGACCACTCTTCTTTCTGCTAATCCCATTGCCATTATCATTACCATATGCAACAATGGTTCAGTGTATCTTGGTGACTTCTGTACTTTGAAATTTTGCGATATGAGGCACAAGAGAAATTCTATTTCTGAGTAGATCAAATCTTGATATGTCAGCTTGTGTCCTCTTTGCTTCAGAAAGTCTTTGTTGTTACCTATTGCTTTTGTCTTTTGCAAAAAATTGTGTGTCCCTTGCTGCAGATTGAGAGCTTCATTGATTATTTCTACAGTGATTTTAACTTTGACTGCCACTCCATCTTTGTCCATCAGGGTGGCTTCCCCATTGTATTGAATAGAGCTTATGAGTTCATGAGCCCTTCTGAAATCCGTTCCCCATGGCGGTAGCCGTAGAAAGCTGTCCAATTGAAGGCACTTGGCCCGTGATTGCACTTCAAACTTCTGGTGTAGTGTCCATAATTACCTTGGAAAGATGGTAGTCTTTACTATCTCTCTGTCCGCTGCTTGAAATATTCCGATGAATATATTGGCCGATATTGCTTCGAGCACCTGTTCTGTGATATGGGCCTTCTCATTTGAGGATATATCTATGATCTCATACGGTGGTGCTCCCCACTCCCTTTGTGCTTTCCTTTGAGGCATCCTGAGATCAGTTTCAAATTGGAAACAAGATTTAGCAATTGATCAAAACTATCGAAAAGTTGAGGAAAACGCAAACTTTGACCATAAAATGAAAAATGAGCATAACTTTGTCAAAACTACCCCAAATTTGACCAAATTTCACCAATGCATCTAGGCCCTTACTACAAGCACAAGGGCATAAGGTAACATATGAATTCTAGCAAAAAGTTACATGGATCGCGATCCATGTTGGGAAGCATCTTGTAATTTCAGCTAATGGAGGTTGTTCCTAGCCACATAGGGATGCCACTGTGCAAATTTCTTTGGTTTGGGGTTTGAGAAACATGGATCGCGATCCATGTTTGGTGACATATTGAAGATATGATGATACCATGTGGTAGGGCTCATCAAGAATACGCCTTGGTCCAAAAAATTTGGAATTTGGATCATTGGTTTGGTACTTAGGTCAATTTTTGGAAATCATCCTCAGACTTAGAAATCTGGCATTTTGATGTGGATTTTGGAATCCAAAGGACTTGAAACTTCATGGCTAGGCTTTGGTGAATATACTGGGCCAGATGGTATGAATTTTTCTTTGGTTGGGCAAAAAGGTACATGGATCGTGATCCATGTTGGTAGGGATTTTGATACGGCCTCTTGCACACATGTTCATGTAGGTCTTCCTAGCACACTAGTGATGTTTCTTTATGTTTACTTAGTTTTTCAGTTTATGGCCATGTTTTTTCCGTCTTGACCATATTGGTTTTTTGAAAGCACTTTTGGGCACTTCCTTTGACTGACATCTATTGTTGCCTTGATTCTAGATGATTTGTGTCTGAAAAGCACAGCTTTGCCTAGCTTCCCACCAATTTTCATCAGTTTTTGAATCTATCTGAAAGGGAAAATTGGTCCAAGCAATTTGTACAACTTTACAGGTACCCTTTTGCTTTGCTTTGACCCTAATTACACCTTTAAGTTACATCTCCTTGATGATTGTCTTTCATTTTCTTTTGGACTCCCTTCTGTTTTAGTTGGCTTTGGAATAAAGTCCTAAGAAGCTTCAATTGCTGCTTTGACCAGTGGGCAAGCTTCATACTCTTCTCCTAACCCTACTCCATGAGTTTTTTGCTGGAAACATACCATTTTTCCTTTGATTACTGCCAAATGACCATTTGCAAACTGAAGGTAATAAACCATGAGGGTTTTATGATTTTAAAAGCCCTTTTTGTGACTATTTCTGCATGGTTAGTCATACTTTTGCATCCACCACCTTTTGCAACTGTTTTCACACTGCCTGATTCTGCCAGTTACCAGGGGTTTGCTCATGAAATGTTTTTGGTTTTGGGTGAGTTTTGGAGTACCCCATGGGCCTTGACAACTTGAAGATTTTGTGACTTTGATCTGCTCTGATATGTTGTTTTGGTATTGTTGATACACTATGGGGCATACATACATGTTCTTGTAGGGTTAATGATCATACATGTCGAATACGATGTAGTAAGAGCTACCGAGGTAGTCATCGAAGCGGGAAAAAACAAAGCGAAAAACCCTATGCTTATATGGCTCTCTCTCTCTCTCTCTCTCTCTCTCTCTCTCTCTCTCTCTCTCTCTCTCTCTCTCTCTCTCTCTCTCTCTCTCTCTATGTGAATGCAAATGAGCTTCTGTTGTCCCATTTGGCTATATGTTCCCAATCTACTTGGAATGCCCCATTCATACTTACCTCCATTGATTCTATCTTGTTGTTCATCTTGTTGCTCAACTTATTAATTCTTGTTGATTATTTGTTGTTTTTAGCTTTTTAGTAAAGGAAAATTAGTTATAATTATTATTAGTTGGTCAAAATTTGCCTTGTTAAAGAAAAAGAAAAGAAAAAGAATGATGCTAATATATACAAAATGATGATCTTGCTGCATTTTCCCCCCTTCTTAGAGTGAGTCGCCCCAGACAAACATGTGTCAGAGTGCATGGGAACGAAGTTGTGTCTATGCATAGCCGTATATTGTGGCTCTATGATGCAAATCAAGGATATGCATGTGGTAACAAAATGTTGTGCAAGAGATGGGTTCTGATCAATAAATTCAGTGGTTTTTGATGGTGAGGTTATGTTGAAACTGTGTGGTCGAACTGAAGTAATTGTAGAAAGACGCGCCCTTTGTTTGACAGTGGCCTCTAGATGTTGTGACCCTACCTTATCTTGTGATTGAGGGCTTTGTTTGGTCGCCACTGAAATTACTTGGATGTGGTCTACATTGTCGAGGCATCCAGTGAGCTAGTCTGTTTTGGTTTCCACACGCACTTGACTTCTTTTGGTTGTCGATGTTGAGATTGGGTTGGCCTAGGTTGCTTGACAAAGGCCTTGGGCGATTTGTTGAGGTCGGGTTTCTGTTGATGCACCGTGGGTGGGGCTTGTATTGCCATGTCATTTGGGTATCCATAATTTCTTTGGATTGGTTTGCATAATGATTTTTTTACCTAGATTTTGCTGACCACCATTGGAGAACATCGCTAGATTGGATCGGGTGTTGATTAAAGAGGTTCCCACGCATAGTATGTTGGTATAAAGGGTGTGGTAAAAGATTGGTCATCTTGCCTGAGCTGCAAAGTATTATCGTGCCAGTTTGGTGTGGCTCGTTAAGTGTGCATCCATGGCACTCCCAAAATAACTGCTTCATTAAGGTCCTTATCCTCGACTACATGAAACTGATGAGGATAAACTATGCCATCAGCAATTATTGGTAAATTTACATGTCCCAGACTATCCATTGTGCCTTTGTTGGCCACTTTGAACCCCATAGTATTTTTCATTAGAGGTTCCTTTGTTCATTTCCTGAAAGTGGAGTAGTTAACAACGTTTTCTCTTGCCCCAGTGTCCACTAATGCATGCTCGGTGGTTCCATCGACAAGTTGCAGTATAATGCATAAATCCATGCCACCTAACCATGTAGCCTCCGTTTGTATGGATTCTATTGGCGGGGAGTTGATACAATTGTTTTGTTGGGCCGTTCTTTGAAGGTTTGCATGTTCCTTCTGCTTTAATATTTTGATTTTGGCTTCTTGTTGTGCATGTTCCCGAATGTCATGGGCTCGACTTCCGCACTGATTTGCGGCATGTATTGTTTGGAGTTCCTCTGGTGTAAGTGGAAGGAAATATTTCTTTAATTTGCAACCCTCATCCAATTAGGCATCTCTTCTCCTACCAATGTTGCAAGCTTGATGGCACCACTTTGTGATATATCATGTATTACAAAAGGCCCCATCCCTCGCTTTTTGAGTTTTTTGGAGTGTTGTTTAAGGATATACACTAAAACTTAATCCCCTTGTTGGAACTCCTTGCTAATCACATGTTGATCATGGAAAGCATTCATTTGTCTTTTTTGAGCATATATCCCGGCTACCGCTCTTGCTCTGGTTTCATCCAATTGCTCCAGGGTATCTAGTCTCTCCGATAGCTCATGTTGTTGGGGTATAGGCGTCTGTGCCTTGCCCGGCCGCCCAGAGTCTGGGCGCCCACTGACTTGTATACCTTATACATAGCATAAGTGTATAGGGGGCTGCTCACTCTTTGAGTCTCCCCACCCATATCTGTGTTGTGTCTCTCCTTCTCTCTCTCTCTCACTCTCCGTCTGTGGTGCTCCCCGATCCCCTTTAATTGGTATCAGAGCTATGGTGACCGCGGAGAGCACGACGGCTTTGAGAGCTTCGAGACGATAGCTCGCTCGCTCTTGACGGTGGAGTTCGATCGTGGAGTTTTACGGAGAGAGATTTTAGCTTGAGGAGCATTGTCTTTGGAGCTTAGGAGCTTGGTGTGGTCAAGCTTGGTCGAGGAGGCGGTTGCGGCTTCCTTGGTGAGAGGAGCTTTTGAGCTCAGTGGAGCTCGTTAGAGAAGTGCTCGGCGGAGGAGAGCTTGATATTCGAGTGCTTGGATGCTGTTGTGGTAGAGCTCTTGCGTTGGAGCTTGCATTGAGAGGACATTGCATCATGCAGAGTGGAGCAGGAGCAAGTTCAAGACTGTGTGCAGCTCGTTTTTGCCATTTTCGGGCTCTAAAACGCAGTTTTTTGCGTAGCTCCGTCATACAGAGTCAGATCTACATGATCAAGGAGTCTAGGTCAGGGTTTTGGCACGCTCCGGACGCGATGGTGATGTCTATTTGCTGAAATTATGCTTTGAATTACAGAAGGTACAGCAGCAAGTTTATTTGTGCACTTTCGGGTCCCAAAAACACTGTTTTTGGTATATCTCACACACACGGAGTATTTTCTGTAGCAACCAACAAATTCATAGGTGTACACAGGTTTTTGGATATGCATTTGTCCAGAGAACCACTCATGCGAGAGTGAGCTATGTTGCCATGGTCTTGGCGGTTTATGTATGCCATATATGGATTTGTGTATTTGTTTATGGCTGAGATTATTTGAGTGGTACTCCGGCAAGAGCGGGTATGCTCATATGGATGACTTTGTGAGGTGATTCCGGTCGAGTTTATTCCCGGATTGGCCATTGTGGCATATATTATTGTCTCTTTGAGGTTTACTGTTGAGATTTTGCTCTAGTTACAAAGGAGACTCTGCCAAAATTTTGTCAGATATTTATGCGCGATTGAGTCATATTGACTTGTGATTTTGTGCAAGGTTTTGCACGGTTATTGGTGAAACTTTGCATCAGGTTTTGAGCCATATTTGCAGACTTTTGTTGATGCGATTCGAGCCAGTTTAGGGCTGACTTGTATTGACATTGCGGGAGCTCTATTTTGGAGTGTGTCTCACAGGTTTTACATTGTGTTTCTGGCCATATTTGTAGACAGTTTCCAAGTTTTGTTGGTGAGGTGGTTTTGCTTTCTAGTTTGCTACATTGTGCTCATGGCAGAGACAGGTGATCGATCAGATTGTGACCTCTCACAGATGCGCATGTTTGATGGGTCAGACTTTGCGGCATGGAGAGAGTGTATGCTTGACGCATTGACACAGCGAGGGTTGCATCGACCATTGAGTGGTGATGCAGGTAGACCTTCAAACATGTCTGAAGATCAGTGGAAGGAGCTAGAGGAGATGGCACTATCTACACTCTCTTTGCACCTTGCGGAATCTGTATATGCTCTTGTTATGTATGAGACTACTTCGAGAGCACTTTGGCGCAGATTACATGATATGTATGATAGATCTGAGTCATCACGGACTCGTGTGAGACATGTACATTCACGAGCACGCCGACAGGTGACATGTTGGTATTGTGGTCATTCTGGACACGTTAGACGATGCTGTTTTCGTCGTATGCGACATCGTAGGAGACATGACAGTCTCAGAGATGTATGTAGTGATGCCATGGACTCAGTTGCTTTGACAGTTGAGGCACATGTAGTGTCGGAGTATACTAGTGACGGGGATGTCACTTTTACCTCGAGCTATGCACGAGATGCTATACATGTGGATAGTGCACTCCCTTCGCAGTGGTTGCTAGACGCAGATGCTATGTTTCATGTCACGCCGCATCGTGCATGGTTTTGTAGCTATTCTAGCGGGATGCTTGGCAGTGTACGTTTGACCGATGGATCGGTGCATGCGATAGCAGGTGCACGAGATGTGAGACTGTCACTACCGAGTGGTGCATCTTACTTGTTACGACATGTGCGCTATGTACCAGATTTGACAGTGAGTTTGATCTCGATTGGTCAGCTTAGAGATTGTGGATGTCAGATTTCGCTACGAGAGCGAGATTTTGTGATGCATTTGGGTCGCTAGTGATTGCGAGAGGTGCCAGGAGTGGTACAGGTTACCCATTGCATGTGGATCACGCGAGAGACGGTGTTGTCTCTGTGATCACGCAGCCATGCAGAGAGCGAGAGACCCGGACAGTCTCTTTTGCTCATGGGTTGCAGGGTACTTTGCATGGAGTGCAGAGTAGTGAGCTCGTTGTGCACACAGTTGGGGCACGACTTGAGCAGTCACACAGAGAGGTGATAGAGTCGGACATGCATGCTTTGCTAGTGACTGAGCAAAGCAGAGAGTCAGTTGTGCAAGATACTTCTATGCAGGATAGACAGGTAGAGCGGTCTTGCTCTAGTGAGTCACGACAGGAGGACGTTGTGCAAGAGTCTATGCATACGGAGTTAGAGCATGAGAGCTCTAGTGAGTCACAGCAGATTGAGTGGTCATGTTTACAATGGATGATTGCAGAGGAGGATGAGATGTCAACGATTATGCAGTCATTCCTTTCTATGCTCGACAGTGAGCATGGGGATATAGTTGTGCAGGATATGTCTTCCAGCAGACACCTAGAGCAGCTGGTTTGCTCTGAGGTTGCACGACAGGGTTGATGCGTCTTTTGAGGACAGTCAGGAGATACATGTGGCTGACACGCCTTGTCAGTCAGAGATGCCTATTGCCAGGGATATATATGTTGATGCATGCTCCGTAGAGCTAGCAGGGCCTGCTAGCATTGCATCGGCATTCGGTGGTCTCATGTATGAGATGTTGATCTTGAGACCGTTTATCGCAGCTACAGTGGGAGCATTTGCAGTTGGGGTTGTCAGTCGTTTGTTGACTGATGATGGCATAGTGCACGAGGGAGATATGCAGGTATTGCATACATACTTGCAGTACGTGTGTGGTACGTCTGGTGGTGTATGGACTTACACGGGAGCAGGACAGCCGGATGCACACGATCACAGCCAGCCAGTGGGCATCGGTTGAGAGCGGTTTTCTCTCGCCTTTTGTAGTCTTTAGACAAGGTTCTCTTGCTTAAAGGCAAAGTCGCCTTTAAGTGGGAGGTTGTTGGGGTATAGGCGTTTGTGCCTTGCCCGGCCGCCCAGAGTCTGAGCGCCCACTGACTTGTATACCTTATACATAACATAAGTGTATAGGGGGCTGCTCACTCTTTGAGTCTCCCCACCCATATCTGTGTTGTGTCTCTCCTTCTCTCTCTCACACTCTCCGTCTGTGGTGCTCCCCAATCCCCTTCACATGTCTCGTCCATCCTAATTGTGTTGCAACTCGTAGTGTTTCAATTAAGAATTCCATGGGTAGAATTGCATTAATCCCAAACACAAGGTTAAAAGGAGTCGTCCCGATGGAAAATTTAAAAGCTACTCTGTAAGCCCATAATGCAGTGTGTAGCTTTTGGTCCCAATCATTTCTTGAATTACTGACTATTTTGGTGAGCACTGTGCATAAGATTTTGTTGATGCTCTCGGCTTGTCCATTAGCTTGTGGGTGATAGGGTGCTTATTTGCGATAAATCACCATGAATTCATCAAGTAAGCTTTCAATGACGTATTTCAGAAAGTGTGTTCCCCTATCACTCACTATTTCAATGGGTAGACCATATTTGGTAAAGATATGTTTGAAAAGGAACTCAGTCGTAGTCCGTGCATTATTTTTCTGTGTAGCCTTTGCTTCCACCCATTTAGTCATGTAATCTATTGCTACTATGATATATTGTGTGTGCGACCTATATGCAGGAGGTATGATGGGGCCAATAAAGACGATGCCCCATTTGGCAAAAGTGTGTACGTCCATCATTGACCGTAATGGCATTTCATCTCTCCGTAGGGGTGGTTTTGTGCGTTGACATTCATCACATTGTTTGACATAGGTCTCTGCATATCTAACTAGGGTTGGCCACCATATGCCTGAGTGAAGTACTAGCTTTGCCGTTTTATCAGGCTGAGAAATGTCCCCCTGGCTGGCCCAAGTGTGCTTGTTCTAGGATAAGGAAATATTTGATAGTTGTTCGTCCTTTCCCTACCTATAGAGTTGGTTTGTGATTAGCAGATAATGTTTTGCTTCTTCTTCTACAAGTCTCATTCTTGCCTTGCCCCATCCCTCTGGGAAGGTCTTGTTTCTTAAGTACTCAATTATGTGAGTACTCCATTTGGGTGCTTGTGCTACTCGGAACAGGGTGGCATGTTCCACTGGAGGTTGTTTTGTACAGATATCACATGATTTTTACATAAGTATGGACATTGTGTTCCATGTTTTTCCAGTAGACTCCTAGTCTCTTTAGCCTTTAGTATGTTTGCGTTTTCCCATTGTGAAACCCCGTATATTGTATATGAACCTGTTTGAGGTAGTATTCGTATTCTTTTGGCTGTACACATAGTCTCAAAGTCCCATCCTTATCATGCTTGTACATTCGTCCTGCTAAAAGCTAGAGATTTATTGTTTGATGTATTATTGATGGTTGTCTTTCCACCTGTAATGATCCGATTGTGAGTAGAGGAATGACCTCTTCACTCCACCTCAAAACCATTTCAATGTTAAACAAATACAAATTTGGAAGATCATCATCAATACCTTCAGGTGCTTCCCCATGGAACAGTCTCAAAAGATGATCTGCTCGTGTGTGTGTGTGTGTGTGTGTGTGTGTGTAGTCCCCTTTTTTACGACTACCGTGAAGTCAAACTCAAGCAATAGTATAAACCAGCGAACAGTCCTTCCAGTGTTGCAAGGTTTGTTTACCAGATATAACAGTGCTTGGTGATTTACGAAGAAAACAAACTTGTTTGCAAGAAGGTAGTGTTTATATTTTTTGACAGCATATATCATTCCTAGACCTTCTCTTTTTGTAGTGGTATAATTTTTCTCCGCGTTTGTTCAGCTGCCGACTAGAGTAGCAAATGGGAAAATCCATTTTCGTCTCTCCTGGATGGGCTAATATGCATTCTATGGAATAGGTTGATGCGTGAACATGAACATGAAAGATCTTGCTCCAGTCAGGGGCTTGCAAAATTGGAGCAAAAATTAGTTGCTTCTTCAATTTGTGAAAAGCCTACTCGCATTCTTCTATCCATTCAAACTTCGCAATGAGGGCATACAATGGCTTAGCTATTACATCATACATGTATATGAAGCGCCTATAGTACCCACAATGTCCCATAAATGCCTGCACTTATTTCATTTTCATTGGTCTCAGTAGTGCGACAATTATTTGTATCTTTTCTTGATCAGTGGAAATCCCATTTTTGGACACAATGTGGCCCAAAATTTTACCTTGTCTTACCATGAAGACACATTTTTCAGGGTTTAAGCAAATACGATAAGTTCTGCACTTTTTGAAGAGTTTCCCTAGATGCGTTATGTGATCACTTCTCAGGTGAGAATGAACACAAAGATCATCCATGTATATCTCTAAAAATTGTCTGAGATATTCCTGGAATGCAAATGGCAGGTGCATTGGTTAGGCAGAAAGGCATTACCCTGTATGAAAATATAGCCCAATCTGTTGTAAAAGTTGTCTTATGCTAATCTTTTGCTTTGATGGTTAACTGGTTGTAACCTGAGAACCCATTTAGAAAACTATAGGCCTCCTTCTCCACAACTCTCATAATAACATGATCTTTTATTGGTGGTGGATAGTTGTCTCAGATGGTGGCAGCATTTACCTGTTTGAGGTTTACACAGACACCCAATTTGCCATTCTTTTTGGGTACTACCACAATCAAGGACACCCAATCGGTGTGTTCAATCTCGTAGATAGAATCCACATCCTTCAGTTTGTCTATCTCTTCCTTAATTTTCTTGGCAAAAGTCTCATTCTATGTATAAGGACGTTGTTTGCGTGGTCTGGCATCACTTTTAAGGGGTATCGTGTGCTGACAGATCTCTGGATCTATCCCCTTTAGGTCTTTGTATGACCAAGCAAACACATCTTTATACCATCTGAGTGTATCTATCAGAAGCCGCTCTTCTTCTTTAGTGAGGTCCGTGGCAATGTATGCCGGTTTAGGTTCCTTGCCTGGTTCTGTTAAGTTTATGCATTTGGATTTTTCAGGCTCATCATATGAAGTTCCAAGCTCTTTTAGGTCTCGTTTGGGTTTCTGCACCACAATTTTTCTATATTGAATAGTGTACTTCTTGTAGTGGGAAGGTGCATCAAATTTATCATCGTTTGATTCCTCATCAATTTTCCAATTCTGTTGTCCAAACTTCCTTCAAAGCTCATTTTAATTCCTTGTACTTGTTTTTGTGCTCGGTTTTGGACAACTTTGTTGCTTTTTTGGAAATGCTCTCCGTTAATGGTTTTTGCTTGTTCTTTTTTTCCATTTTTGTTTTGTTTGAGTCAGGTTTCATGTACCTCTTGGATATCCCATCTTTAAGGCAATTTGATTGCTTCAACCAACCTTAAGTACGTTTTGTTGATTAACAAAGGTACTGAGTATTCTTTCATGTTTTTTTATTTGTTCCTTTGTTTATTCCAATACCTACACTATCTTCGAGGATTTTGGTTCGAAAAATCATAGTAGATCACTTGTTGATCCTTCCATTCAATGTTCTGATCTGAGCTACTAGAAAGCTCGTTGTTTGTGTTGTCCTCTAACAACTTATCCGTGGAGTCTTAGAATGCTTCTTCATCCGTTTGGTCAAGGTCCCTTACTGAGATATCATCCACCATGCCTCGACAATCTACAACTTCTTCCCTGTCAAGGACTTCCAATTTTGATTTTGGATTTAGGCTGACACTCATTATCTGGAATGGAATGATATCATATCCTTCCTCATCATAGAATTTGGTCAGGGTCACCTCATTCACACATACATCAAGAGTGGCCAGTATCTGTTGCCATCCAAAAGGTTCGAACATCTCTTCTGGAAAAGGCTCTGGTACATATGCTTCGTCTTGTGTTGACCTATCATGAATGCAATCCTCTTTTTTTAAGCCACCACCTTCAGAAGCTTCACCTGTCCAATTGTGAGCTTTGTTTTGTAGCCAAGCTGGTATTTCTCCTTCTTGGTCAGTTGTGGAGTTTAGTTCCTCTCCTAGGGTTCGTTCCACATCTCTATAGCTATGGTTCGTGACATTGATCTTCGTAGTTGATATCTTTGTTTCTTAGGTAGATATAGTCGTAACCCCAATCTTGTACCATTTTGAGCTGACGCATAAATGGTCTGTCCAATATGATATCAAAATTGCTACTCTCATCGAAATGCATAATGGCGAGCGTGTGTCTATATACAATTCCGCAAGAGGTTACTACGATTTGCTCCAAAATGCCAATAGGTCTCTCCAGATACCCATCTGCTAATTGAAGTTGCATTCTAGTTTTTTGGAGAGTAGGTTTTTCCCTTTTTTTTCACATTGCTTTGGTGGCTATGGCTATTCCGACTCCACTATCCAATATTGCAATTGACTTTCCGTCTTTGTACTCCATGGGTCAAAAAATTCCTCTCTTTGAAATTCCTCAACGAATTCTCAAAAAAGTTGCTCAATACTTGGGAATTCCATGCTGGTTAAAGGTTAAAGGTTGAAACCAGGTCAAAGCAGTCCCTTCTACTGTCAACCCAAAACCTTCATATTGAGTATGGAAATCAGTTACCTGTTTCTCCCTCAACACTTGTTTGAAGATTGAAACACGGGCATAAAGATCTCCGGATCCACTATACTTTTTGGGTACACATTTTGCCACTTAAGATGGTTGCATGCGTTTGGACTCCGCAACCATCCTCACCACCCCTAGTCCTCTTGGTGTGGTCTCTCTAGGTTCATATTCTCCCCTTGGCACTATAATTGGTATCCTATCCGCTATACCTTCATCAAGTCGATCTCGTGTAATAGTCGGAGGGATTCTAGTGGTGTAAGTCATGTCAAGTGTTGCACTGCCCCTGTGTGTGTTCATAGAAGCCCTAGATCCCATTGATCCCATAGGCCTATGTTTGGAAATCGTTCATATCCGAAAGAATCTTCCACTCTGGTTCTCATTGGACTTACATGCCTAGTTTCTGGTCGTGTATGAGTAGTCATGATTTTCACTTCTTCTGGATTTACATAGTATTGGTGGAGTGGTCTCCCAAAATATGTATATCGTTCTTACTCCTTACGATCCATAGGAGAGTATTTTTGCCATACTTGTCCATTATGACCACCTGAATACTTCTCCCCTTTGTGTAAGTAGAAACGTATAGTTTTTTGCGATCAGCCAGTTCCTTGATGTGGGGTTTATCACATCTATAATAGAGTGTTTGTTCTCCATTATTGAATTTATATAGTCCCACGTAAGTGTTGTTTGTATTAAGCCACTTTGTCTCATTGGTGCATCTGAGCGTCGCATTTTACTTATCCATTTTGGGTGGTTCATCTGCTAGCTCTTCATCTATCTTGTCCTTGGTGCCAGTCACCCCCCATTTGTCCACAATAAAGGGGTTGTGAAATTTTAAGTACATCATTCCCTCTCTGTCATTGAAATACCTATCCCCATCATAATCCACATCTGCAAGGTCTCTAAACTTGCTTGGCCTATTTTCCAACTTAACACAGTAGCGATCCATTCCATCCTTATAAATTTTGGCCCTAAGCACATTTTCAAATTGAAACTTCAAGTACAACAATTTTACGTCAGATGTAGTTTGACAAGGACCCTCCCCCATGGAAGCTGTTTCCTTAGGGTTCAACTTGTTGGAGTCCTCAGTCATTAGACTATATGATCTTTCTGACGAGGTGTCAAAAAAGCTTTCCTCTACAATGGGTTCTAAAGGATGCAGTGGTCTTTGATTCACGCTACCTTCAGTTGAGTGATTGCTCACTTGGTCTATGATGCTGGGATTCCTATTCTGGTACAATCTTCCTGGTCACAAATTCATGAAGAACTGGTATTGTAAAATCCAAACCGGGTTACCTCATTAGCTAGCCTGAATTCCCTGTTTAGATCTTACTTACTGGGTGGTATTCTCTAGTACCTGCAATCTGATAAAAAATGCTTGATAGCTGTGAGTTTATAGCTGATCCTATTAGTTTTAGCTTTCAATCGACAAAATTTAGCACACAATTTTTACTCGCAACATCAACAATTCAGGTCCAATTTCAATTTTGAAAAAGCCCCCAGGTTTTTGCGGACTACCTCTCTGTGTGGTCAAACTGTGCTTTTGTTCTGACTCAGAGGAACATGGATCGTGTTGGGAAGCCAAATTGACTTTTCTTGGTACCATCAGATTCAACATGATTAGTACGTACTATGGCATCAATTTTTTTGGAAATGGACCTCTGGATTGAAAATTAGGTCAATTCTGACACTTTGCCAAAGTTCTTGGCAGTTTTGGGCTTTTGGTCTGGTTTTTTATATCCAAATTCAATTTTGAAAAGGCCACTAGACTCCCTCTGATGTCCTCTAGCTATGGTGCAAATTTTGTATTAAATTGTGTCAGAGGAACATGGATCGCGATCCATGTACCTCAGTGCCAAAATGTACTAAAACTTGACACACAGCTAGTCCTTGGTCTACTGATGCTAGATATATAGTTTTTTAGTGTTTCGGAGTTTTTTAAGTCAACCAAAAATCAATTTTAGGGTCTATTTCAGTGGTTTTTTCCTTTATTTGTTTTATGCCCTTTTGGCCTACCTTACAAATGATTACTGCCCAACAAATGCCTACCAGGTACATGGATCGCGATCCATGTTGGACAGTATCTGGTCATGATTTTTTGTTCTACTGGTTCCCTGCTTCTATTTGAACCCAATTCTCACCCCTTTTTGAATTTGGACAATTAAAAGTTCAGTTTTTCTAAATTTTCTCAATTTTCAAGGTTTTGCTTTGCTTAACCCAATTTCTTGATTTAAATGATCCTTTAGCACTCTACTTCTGGCCAAACTCAAGGTTCTGATGCTTGAGAGTCTATTCTAAGCAAAGGAAATAATTTCTGCTCATTTTTTCACAAAGGTACATGCATCGCAATTCAAGTTGGACAGGCAAACTAAAAAAATTCTGCACGGTCTATCTCTAGCAAGCTTGTATATTCCCTTTTTGCAAGTTTTGTTGGGTTTGGTTCAACTTTGAAGCTCTGACCATCAACTTTACAACTTTTCAGAGTTATGGTCTTCGGCACCAAAATAAGGTTTTGGACAGTTTTTTCCCTTATCCTTTTAGCCCAAATTGATGGTGGAAATTATTACTTAACCTACTCCTATAAACTAAAATAGATGCACAAACATAAATGAATTTAACAGTATAGAAACGACAACAAAGTGTGTGGTGAAAAAATCCTTTCCAATCATGGAAAAATCAAAGGAGAAATACTCTTTTATACTTCACTCACAACTTTCTTTGCTCATAAGGAGTAGCACTGGCTAGTCTCGGACTCCAGGCTCTACTAAGCACTAAACCTACATCTAGATGATTTATTGTCTATGTGTAAATGGAATGGGTGTCAAAAGCTTTGGAAGGGATTTTTCTTACAACTAAGTCACGCATCACCTAAGGATCGACTTCCCCGGCAGCGGCGCCAATGTTAGCGGGTCGTTGATGGACGCCTGCACCATAGCTTTTTGGTACTAACATAATGTCAATATGCAAGGAAGTGACTCGGGATGGGGTACGGAGACTTCATGAGAGTGTCAATCTCACCAAAGTGAACTCAAAGGGCTATTCATACTACGAAAAAAGCAAATCAACCACTTCCTAGTCAGAAAATCAATCTATGTCCAATCTCACCACTCTAGGTTATCACGCCTTTTCGGCATCCAAACAAATTTGGAATGCAACCTTACCATGACCTTCAACAATAGGCTTTGCATATTTTTATCAATACATAAAGTGCATAATATCTTACATCAACCATAGAAACCAGTTTCTATGGCTGCTATGCCGGTTTGTCATATTTAACAAACCCTCAAGATCTTACATCCGATATGAATGTATGATAGATATTGCAAAAAGAGTCTGCAATGAAAACCTGTATGCAGAAGAACCTGCAAAAGTAGACCACACTGTTCTCTGATGTAGATATCTTCCAAACCGTGTGAAATTTGCAAAAATTTTCTTCTGCAAAGTTGTAGAGAATGCAAGAATGGTTAAGAGTAGAGGGAATTGACCTAAAATTCTGATTCTAACCAAGAAAAATTTTGATTTGCAAATTCTGCAGCCTATCCTAGATGACCTACAACATACAGTTTAAGCAACATAATTCAGTAAGGATTCTAAGAAAACTTTCTTCTGCAAAGTTGAAGAGCACAAAAAATTGATCAAGAATTATACATACACTTTTTGATAGACAAAAATAGATTCTGCAAAAACATACTGAAGTTTTGTTGTGTTTTCTACTGCTCGCCTGTTTCCCTACCAAGTTCTAATGGTGCTCTCCAATCCTCAAGCTCTGATACCGGTTGAAGTGTACGAGCAAGAGCATGCGTGTATGTGTGTTATGAGTGAGAGCATGTGTGTATGTGTGTGCAACAATGGAGAAGAGTAAAGAAGAGAGGAGACATAGGTTGTGGACTCCAAACGCATTAGAGTTATGAGTCCTATGGTAAGTGTTAGTTTCCGGTTTGTGTCTGGCTACCCAAAACTTAGGCGTAGCACATTGGGTGTTACCACCCCAATAGATCAAGATCATTACACAATGTTTCCCATGCAACCTCAAACTCACAAAGATCATAAACCATTAGCTATACCTAGTATCATCCAAGAAGAAAGTAAGTGTAGGACATTACAAGCTGGGAATTCACATTATCTGTTTGAGAGGATGTTTAGTGAGGGAATACTTGACCCTATTAAAGAAGTGGGGATATCATGTATTCTCAATGGAGAACTGAATGTTGGGTTACCACAATTTCATAGATGGATAGGCCTAATGAAATTCTTGTTGAGGAGGAACGCTTGGATTTCATGGCTTTTGAAGTAAGAACCACCATCATGTCTAAATTATATGGAGATCTTGAGCTATTCCTTGCTCTTTAGGCATTCTCAATGGAGAACTGAATGTTGGGTTACCACAATTTTCATAGATGGATAGGCCTAATGAAATTTTAGTTGAGGAGAAACGCTTGGATTTCATGGCTTTTGAAGTAAGAACCACCATTATGCCTAAATATCTTGAGCTATTCCTTGCTCTTCAGATATTTCTCAATGGAGAATTGAAAGTTGGGTTACCACAATTTTCATAGATGGATAGGCCTAATGAAATTCTAGTTGAGGAGGAACACTTGGATCCAAAAACCAAACTAGGTGAAATCTCTATTGTTGAGATACCTATTAACAACTTGGGTCAATACTTTGAAGGTGATGACTTGAATCCAACCCTACCAATCGCTACTAAGGGACTAACTGTGAAGGGAATCCTTGGTGGTGGTTTTGGGGTCAGCATTGTAACTAAAAACTATTCGGAATCTATGGAAAGACCTCACCTTGAAGTCACAAACATAATGGTAAAAATGGCAAATGGAACCATTACAAAACCTATTGGAATGTTGAAAGATTTCAAGATCAAAGTCCTTGGATAGAAGGTAAGGCATACCTTCATTGTCATGGATGTCTACAAGCATACTATGTCGTATGAGATATCCTAGGATTTCATTTCATGATGGAAGAAAAAATGGTGCATGACTGGTCTAAAAACCATGTCTACTTATAGTTCCAAGGCTCTGTCATTTGAGTTGATCTTGTGCATGGTCAAATACATCCCTTAGGGACTGGATTTATAGTTGACAATCGATCTGACACCATGATTCACTCATGGATCCACTACATTATTTTTATACTTGTAAGAAGGATACATACATTGGGAAGGGCTTGTCTTACATGGATGTCCTACCTACAATGGTTGAGTCCGACAATGTCGATTGGGTACACATAGCAACAACCATAGACACCTAGGAAAATAGAGGAACAACTTGCGTAACACTTGAGGTGGATAAAGTGCCGTAATTTGAACTAGTAAACATATTAAGTGCAATGCACATACTCTCTGATGACATAAAATATGAAGACTTGAATGACGTCCAAACTGGTAGTGTCTCAAAAGGTTGTGACCAATGTGACTCAGAAACTAAAACACCATTAAAAATTGACTACAAGCTTGATAGGGAGTCAAAATCACATATAAGCTCAAGTTTGGAGATGAAACTTTTGGGGCATGGTATAACATCCTATGATAATTTATCCTGGAGTGAAGAGGATAGGATGAGGGCAAATCTAGTGAGTCTACGTCAGAAGCGACCCAAAACAAAAAAACTAGACAAGAGAAGTAAGAGATATAAAAGGAGACGATATCCAACAAATGTACGTGCTAGGATAAAAGAAAAGAGATCCACCACAAAATGATAGGATGAGGGAAAATCTAGTGAGTCTACGTCAGAAGTGACCCAAAACAAAAAAAACTAGACAAGAGAAGTAAGAGATATAAAAGGAGATGATATCCAACAAATGTACGTACTAGGATAAAAGAAAAGAGATCCACCACAAAATTACTCAATTGTGGGGCTTGTGATGCTCATTGAATGTTGGTAGACAATTGGGGTGAATACCTTTAGAGTGTCGTGTGGTGCAGTCCATGCCCCCTTGGTATTACACAAATTGAGTCATACTACAAGGAGACGCCAAAACCAAGAGTTAGCTCAACAACAAAAGGAAGAGGAAATTAAAGCAAAAACCCTTGCATTATAAGATCTCGTAGACTTACATCTCGCACTTGAACATTTCAAAGATTATATTATGGGAGAGCAAAAATTTGCGTAGAACAAAGCCTTATGAAGGTCTACCAATGGAAGTAGTGGAGTCTATGATGGTACGTTAGTAGTTAAGGAGATAGAATTGGTAGACCCTATTGAGTTGTCTAAACCAATATTTATCACCCAAGACCCTACTGATATTGAAGAGATTATACTGATGGAGCTCCTCAAAGAATTCAAAGACATATTTTCTTGGACTTCATATCATGATATGAAGGGTGTTCCACCTACCATAGTGCAACATACAATTCGAATGATCAACACTACTAAACTAGTCCAACAATGACCCTACCTAATGAATCCTAAGTATGAAAAGATTTTTCAAGAAGAACTTGAAAAGCTTTTCAAATGTGGATTCATATACTCTATTGAGCACTTAGAATGGGTTTCTCCAATAGTCATTGTGTCAAAGAAGAATGGGAAACTTAGATCGTGCATGGACTTTAAAAAGGTTAATGGAGTCACTAGGAGAGATCATTATCCCTTGCCATATTTGGAGCATGGGTTTGAGAGAGTTGCAAGCAAGGAGGCTTATAGCTTTTTAAATGGGTACTCTAATTACAATCAAATCATGATTGTGCTAGAGGACCAAGCTAAAATTACTTTTATAATAGAATTTAGTGTGTTCGTATTTCGTGCTATGGCCTTTGGCTTAACAAATCCCCTTGATATCTTCCAATAATTAATAATTGATGCTTTCAAGGAGTATTTAGGTGGAAATTTTGTGAAGCTTTCCTAGATGACCTTTGTGTTTGTTCCTCCTGAAAAGAGCATCTGTAATGTTTACAAAAGATGTTTGAGGGATACAAATTATATCATGTCTCATTTAGACCTTTCAAATTCCATTGTCATGGGTCCTCAACTAAGTGTACTATTAATTGGGGGACCAAGAATATCATAACATAGAAACCAACTCTCGGCCCCTTAGTTATCACCTCTTGAGGGAGCACACAATAAGGAAACATCGTAGATTCAAGAGGTAAGAACATCCTTATCTATAGCACACGTGCTAAATCTTCAATTTCCATGGCTAAAATAGAGAATGATGCACCCATGACTTAGCATGACTTGACAAAGGGTGCATATCAATGGGTCTCTAAGGCTTTGTTAATGGCCCCTTCTACTCTTCAATCTTATTCAAAACAGAATCCTCATAGGAAATTGCCCACTCACCTCAAGAAATACAGGGATATATTGCCCAAGGCTACTATGATGGAAATGATAAAATTTGGGTACCTAAACATAAGTTGTATTCTTTCTTGTTGCCTACAAAACCATGTTAACTCCAAAGTAGATTGAAGACCACAGGAACGGAAAAATCATGGAGTACTCCACAAATGTTCCTGAGCTAGTTTGGGTCTCGAAGCAAGAATGATTTGTTCCACCTAGATCAGGAAGGGGGAGTCACATGAAGCATCTAGCATCATGTAGTTCATCCAGAGATGTAAAAGCTTCTACACAACCCCCACCTACCACTGTCAATCTCCACCACAAAGACACCAATAAATCTACGCCTTCCATTGTAAACTTTTTGCTCGAAGAAACATTTCAAGTTAGTTATTGGGAGAGTACCTTACCACCCTTGCAACTTGATGAAGTACCTAAGGTGGCGGGAAACTATTGGCCAAAGTCCTCACCTATTACAACTTGGAACAATTGGTTTCAAAAAGTGATGACATACTTTTGAAAGTTAAAATCCGTCCAAGGAAGGGGGAGTACTTACATCAATCATTCGCTTGAATGCCTCTTAACTTTTCTCCTTGACCTTATACACCAACCCAAAAAAAAAAAGTAAAGGAGCAAGAGCCATCTAGCAACAAGAGTGAAACATACAAGTTTTGACCCATATCCCAAAACTCACAAATCACATCACACACAATAAAAAAACCTTTATGTTATCTACAATCTAACCAAAATCTATCTATGTGGAAAGATATGTGGCTGGTTCACCAAAGTCACCCACTTTGACTTTTGATGAGAGGTATCCTCTTTACCTTTCTCAAATGATTCACATGATCTACCCTATACTTATCTCTGAATGGGATATGGTAGCTAATCTAACGTGCGAGATAAATTTTGAGGAGTTAGAATGGTTGATATATCTATTGACCAACGAGTGATCCCTACCGAGTGATGTCAACATCTCTCCAATTGCACAAGCTTACCCTTTTGAGAAAGATGTGTACCCAACCTAATCTAATTTAACCAATGTAGAGTGATAGAGATATTCTTTTAATACTATCGAAAGCTACCTTCCTAATTCTTGGTAGTTACTTTAGGCTCTTAATGCGCTATTATGAAGCGTTGTGCACCATGTTTCAGTGCTTTCTAGTAGGCTTAATCCCTCTTGCTCTTTAGCTTGAGTATTATAAAGGAAGTTTGGCTATTGTGATGAGCCTGCAATGGGTAAAAATGTCAAGATTATCTCCCAAAATTACATGATTGCAAATCAACAAGCATCAAAGTCACTCAAAAAGGAAAAGTGAACCCAAAAGTCAATGAAGGCTCTACGTGACAACAAAATCTATATTGAGTACACTTTGGGGTCAACCAAAAGGAATCTAATTAGGTGATGATTTCATGTGTGATTTCCTTTATCGTATCTCAACTTGAGAGTCTTCTATGTATAGCCTCTAGTCAGCCCTGCAACATGAAACAATCTGCTCTCGCCAGCTCTAACTTGACTAGGAGGAATTAGGAGGATTGAACATGGGATTAAAAATTGACCTTTAATACCCTACTGATAGTAAAAGTAGCAAAGCTATAATCCTTGATTTGTTGACCTCTATAAGTGCCAATGAGTTTAATTATATTGTGCTTTAATGTATAATGCTCATATATGTTTGTTTAATATTTTGTCACCAATTACACTTTATGCTTTCTCAATGCATATAATTTTTATGTTTGTTTAATATTTTGTCACCAATTACACTTTATGCTTTCTCACTGCATATAATTTTTAATTATCCATGTTTCTATGAGAGTACAATTACCGTGGTACTTTCTTGCTGATTTTGCAATGTTTGAGTGAAGCTAAGGAGTCATGATATTGTAGAGGACGAGTGCATCCTCTTGTAGTTAAACTTCTTGATTGTGAGCATGTCCATGGGTCACTACACTCATCAAGATATTTAAATACTACAAGATCTATACAGAGAGAATGTATCGAGTTCTTGCCTCCCTATTACCACATTCATAAATTTTGAGTACGGAATTTACATCAGGAAGGGGGGCATGCCAGCTTCATGTTAACTTAGGACGGCATTTTTATTATTATCTTATATTGAGTTAGGGGTTGGGCTTGTTGGTCCCGTAGTTGCAAGGTCAAGGATTGGGTAATTGTCAAAGAGAGGCGCATCACATGCTTATCTAGATAAGAAATTAGTGATGACTAGCCGAGTATGGGCACCCATATGTGAACGGGTGACCCACATAAAAGGTTTGTAACCTAGTTTTTTCCTCATTCTCAAGTACGACAACATTGCTCTTGCTCTCCTTCTCTCTCATCTTATCTTCTTGTTGCTCGTGAGCGTGAGGTGTGTGAGCGCGAGAGAGAGGGCGATAGAGTAGTGGCGATGGTACAACGACGACAAGGCGGTCAAGAAGCAGTGGTGGTGAAAGGACGAGAGTAATGTTGTGTGCTAGTCTCCACCCAACCGTGCTATCTTATAGCCTCCCCCTAGCATATACATTGTCCAATCGTGCCCGTGGCCTTGCCCGTAGGACCAGTGTCCTTACATTACCCCCCCTTGGAGAATCATTTTCGTCCTCAAAAACAAATGTAGGAAAATGTTTCTTAAATGCGGAGACATTCTTCCATGTAGAACCTTCTTCAAGTCTAATAGCCATTTTACCAACACATGTCGTCCGACATCATGTCGTCTGACATGATGTCTGGTGCAAAGCTCATGAGAATCCAAAATCTTTTCGGGTTCATGAGGGATGCTTGGCGGTTCGATAAGGTCAACTAACACACCTATGTCAATGACATTATCAGTCTATCCTAGTTGTTTTTGTAAATGGCTAACATGAAAAACAGGATGAACTCGTGAGTGCTCGGAAAGAGCTAACTTATAGGCCACTTGACCTATACATTTGAGAATGGTAAATGGTCCACAATGTCGTGGATAGTTTAGCACCTTTTCCCGTCTTCAGACTTTTTGAATGCTCCAGAACCTTGAGGAAAACCTTGTCTGCTTCTTCAAATGTAGCAAGATGACGATGCTCATCTGTGTACTTCTTATATCGATCTTGAGATTGCTTAACATTCTGTCGAGCAACTCAAAGCATATCAAAATGGTCTTGGAGAAAATCCTTCGCTTGTTGTATCTTCTCCATAGCCAACCCCACAGGACAGGTGATTTAGGTTGAAAACCATATAAAATCATAAATGGCTAAACCCTGTAGTCACATGCTTTGAACTATTATCAGCAAATTCCAATATAGGCAAGTAGTCTTCCCAATTGGTTTGCTTCTTGCTAACGTACGCTTGTAGAATATCCTCTAGCACTTGATTAACTCTTTTGGTTTGACCATCTGTTTTTGGATGATCAGTCGTACCAAATTTAAGTGTAGTTTCCAACTTTTGGAACACAGCTCTCCAGAAGTGATTATCAAACTTTCGATCTCTGTCACTAATGATACTAGTTGGAAGACCGTAGAATCTATATATATGCTCTACAAATAGCCGTGCTAATTCCGAGGTCTTAACCTTAGTCTTAGTAGGAATGAATCGACCCATCTTTGTTAAACGGTCTACAATTACCCATATGACATCATGGCCACGATTTGTAGTAGGTAGTCCTACTACAAAATCCATAGAGATACTCTCCCACTTACCTTGTGGAATCTCTAAAGGTTGTAAAAGGCCACCTACCTTGAGGCGCTCTGCCTTCTTAACTTGGTGCTATTGGTAGTTTAGTACGTACTCTTGAATATCATGATGTAAGCCTGGCCAATAAAATTGTCGTCAAGCTAAGGCATACGTCTTACAAAAACCTGGATGACGCACTTAAACTATCATGACACTCAAATAATATTTGGCACCTAGTGTCTGTTTGTGTATGCTTCAATTTCTTGACTAGCTTATAGTTCAGGAAGTTATGAGTTGCACGATCATCCACTAAAATACGAACACATTGTTCGTTAATAGTGCCATGTATGCAAATCAACTCATGGGGGCCAAAGGTGGGCTGCCACATTGAAGCAGGCACACAGCACTTGTGTTTTTCTTCCATATGAAGAACCTCTATAGCACAATTTTTAGGAGATGAATCTAATGTGAGGCGTTGCACCGTGTGCATGGCCTTTTCTTTGCCTTGCAAAAGAGGACAATCCTTCTTGTTAACTTGGTCCAAAAGACATCTGAAACACAAATTGTGTTTCTTTGCACGCTCAAAATCAACAGTACTGAGAGACCCACGTGGAGTATCTCATGATTGCTTAGGCTTCTTAGCCTCTTGTGGGTGTGGAGAGGTAGATTGTCTCTTATTCCTCTTTGAACGTGCGGAAAATCTACCTCGCCATTGGCTCTTAGCCACATTTCATTAGTAAAAGTATTCTTAGAGTAGGGAATATTTCCCTTCCTCTCTTGGTCATCATCATATCTTTGGGCATGACCGATGGCTTCTTCCAAAGTTTTTTGACGTTGGGTCTTGACATGAAGACGATAGTCTTTGTTAAGGCCCCTATTAAAACCTCGTATCTTTTGGAATTCATCTAGACCTTCTAGTTTTAATATAAGTTCCCAATACCTAGAAAGATACTAAGTGAGAGAGAGACCAGACATACGGCATGCATCCCATGCTAACAATTCTTATCCTCTTCATTGGAGTCCAAAAACTCTTTGCAGAAAGAAGCTTGGAATGCAGGCCAAGACGGAGGACGAGCATCTATTGGAAATGTCATCCACCACTTATAGTCCTTGCCTTTAAGAGATAAACTTGTTTCCACAGCTGTCTTAATATTTGGGGTGTGTCTCAGCCTATGAATATCACTCCATTTGTGTAAGAACGTATTGATCGCATCCTTGTTGCATCATGCTCTTCATCGTGAAACTCAAGAATGGTGATATTCTTAAATAATACATTGCTACCTTTTCCATCTTCTGAAGCACTTACCTCTTGGACTACTTGAGTCATGCGAGCTTGGGTTCCTTGAACCGTGCCAATTGGGGATCCTTCAGCCGTCTGTGAATTCATAAATTTCACAAGTAGCTCAGTAAGATTTGTAACATTTGCATTTAGTGCAGAGAGGTTGCGTTCAAGTACGCTTTGGCGATCTTCCAAAGTATTAAAAGGAGCCATATTTACAAGGCCATGATCTCCTAGATACCATCGTCATACATATAATATCGGCAGCACCCATGGTGCTCAAATTTTGATGTTCGTGCTCAAAATCAAAAGTGTGTGTAGGTGCTATGGTAAAAACATGCTAATGTAGAAAACGTCAACTTGTACCTTGTAAAGATTGAAGTCTTTGTGTTTTTTATACTCGGAGACTTTTGCGTTGCATGCGATTCTCGCCTTGTGGAAATTGTAGCGCTTCATGTCTTATTCTTCGTAAGAACACCTTCGTTAATTCTTCACAAAAACTCGTCGTTTTTGTGAAAGCTTTTGTTCACTTGTGAAGCTTCTTCCTTCCAATTTTGGAAGAAAACTTGCCTTTCTCTAAGGAGTGAAAAGGAAGGGTGAAACTATTTCCTTGAAGTTTGTAGATTTCATTTCCTTCTATCTTGCTTTGTCAACTCAAGTATGCTATCTTTCCTTGTTGTATACAACAAGCCTCAATAGCTTTGATGGTAGAGTGTTTGCCATGTTAGCCTCATGGGGTGAGTTCAACCCTCCTTTGTGCAAGGGTTAAGAGGGCCTTCCTATATGCATAGCCAACGATGCCAACGGAGTCTCGATGTCGTAGAGTTGTTGATTGAGTTTGCCTTGGTCGCCCGCTATGGAGGACGTAGGTGGGGTCGTCGTTTGCCTCCCCATGCTGCACACAGAACTCTGTGCCTATTTTCTTTTTTGTTGCGCTGTGGATGGCGTCATCTTCTTTGCCTACAGATCTTGGGAAAGGAGATGCGCATCGCATCCACATGCAACCCGCTTTTCCCCTTTCCCAAAAATAGATCGGATATCAGTGAATGGACGAGAGTTCTGTCGTGTGCTAGCCTCCACCCAACCATGCTATCTTATAGCCTCCTCCTAGCATACACACTGTTTGGCCGTGCCGGTGGCCTTGCCTGTAGGACCAGTGTCCTTACAGGTGGTCTTCTACCTCTCTCTCTCTACGCGCACGTGATTCTTTCAACAATGGCGATGCATGAGATAAGTGACACATCGTTTGTCATTGTAGAGCTTGTCTTTGCACAGGTTGTTTGCTTGCTGCCTTTGAGGCTCTCACACGGCTCTGTGAGCAAGGTTTTAACAGTCGACATCAACATCTTCGACCATTACCACCGACTCTTTTGTGAGCTGTGGAGGTGGAGGCAGATGCAAGAAGGAAGGTTGCCTTTGCCACCACCTTTGTTTGAACCTAACCTTAGAGAACCTACTGGCCAACGCTCGTGGGGTCCTAAAGAGGCATTACGAGCGAGATCGGATGTGCATCATTCGATTTAGGATCAAACCTCAAGTGAACAACAAGTGATCCCATTTAGAAGTGAATTGCAAGTAAACTTCATGTGATCCCAAAGTGAACACTAAGTGCTCTTAGATCTCAAAGTGAACATCAAGTGAGATGCAAGTGATCCCAAAGTGAACACTAAGTGAACTCGTAAATCTCAAAGTGAACATCAAGTGAACACATTGTTAGCCCGTGTCTTCCCATGTGAACATCAAGTGAACCCAAGGATCTCCATGTGGACTGCATGTAATCCAAATGTAATCACAAAGTGAACTCTTCTCTTCATTTTTTTGGATATCAATTTTAGTTCAAGCCACCATTTCAACAAGCCCGCGATAGCTTAATGGTAAGATACTTGGTCCATGAGTGAGATATACGGGTTCAACCCCCGGGCCGCAATGGGCGGCTTTTGATTTGATTCCCTTAAAAGATCGATGGTGCACATCGATCCCACCTGAAAAGGGGGGTGTCAATTAGTCCAAGTTTAGACAGAGTGGTGGCGGAGAAAATAAAAGGAGCGTGCGTCCAAGTTGGCAGAAGCCCATTGGCATAAAAAGAGCTCCTCCATTTTCGGACCACCAAGTTTTGGGCGAGCCCCCCCGGAAGAGGCTATCTTCTGTGCACCTTTGCAGCGAAAAGTGCCGGCTGCATAGATCGAGAACATGTCAGCCTGGAAACAGAAGCATCACTACCAGTTAGGATACTATGATTCACTGCTTCAGATTTTGCCAATTTGCATGTTCACCCTTTCCACCGTCTCCTGTGAATCAAGTGAAAGAGCACCCACCTGCTATTGGGCTCGTCTGAACCCACCCTTAGTCCCGTGGCAAGTCCAACTAGATCTGGAAGGCTACTTTGTGGTGCAATCCATGGGTGCCAACGTGGAAGCTGCTTCTATGTCACCGGGTCGTTTGAACCCGGCATTTTAGATTGCACCTCTCTCTCTCTCTCGCCACGGGCACAAATGATGAGAATCAGAGGTAGGAAAACCTTTTAGGCCCAGTTCAGACGAGGCAACGACATGGAAAATGAAAGGGGCGTGAGTCGTGCGTAGAGAAGTCTCATTCAACAAAATTTTTTTGCCTCGTTTCTGAACCCACATGAAAAGTGTCCCCCCCCCCCCCGGGTCGCCTTCCGCCAAGGGTAATACTGCACCGCCTGCTTTTCAACATGAATTGTGGTGCACACTGGTTGAGCTCATGTCGACCTGTTCACGGCTTTTGCTTAACGATTGGCGCTCAGAAATACAAAGGATACCTTGTCGGTGCCTCTTGTGAACGAGGGGGGTGGAGAAAGGTGTAAGGGCATGGTCACACAAGGCTTAGTTATCAGTTATTGATAACTATGCCAACTATGCCCAGACAAAGCATTAAATGAATAACTAAACCTCTTGCATGGTCACACGAGGTTTAGTTATTCATTCATCCTCGCAACTATGCCTTGAACTTCACAACTATGCCAAAATTGGCATAGTTACACAGGGTAGGTTACAAAGGGTACGTATAATAACTCATTTGGTGCCCCTTTCCAAGTTATTTGTTCAAATAACTAAGCCTCTCGCCTAAAGCTGGTTCTTTTGCCTCCGGGCCTTAGACTCTTGGGATAGTTTCCTACGACGTTAAAACTCCTCTTCTTCTTCTTCTTCTTCTTCTTCTTCCTCTCTCTCTCTCCCCCCAGAGGTAGGGAAATGGGTGGAGAAGGGGCATGGCATGTTAACGGGGCAGTACAACGCTAGGAGGGCTCTTTCGAACTCTAGATGCAGGTTGCACCCAAGCGGAGTCCAAGACAGGCACCATGAAGAGAAGGAAGAAGAAGATGGCGGAGACATCGCATACGGTGATGCGATTACCGCTCTCTGTAGGAACGGGCAGCTTGATAGAGCCATTGACCTCATGCACCAGTACGAATCTCTACTCCCTCCAGTGACCTATTCGTCTCTTTTAAAGCTCTGCTGTGAAACAAGCTCATTGTACCATACCAAACATGTGCATACTCACATGGCCATGCATCACACCCCACCCACCATTATTACTCTGAATGAGTACCTTGTCTTTACATTCTGCAAATGTGGTGACCTTGAATCTGCCCTTGTCTTGTTTCACTCGCTGCCGGTTCGGACAGTTTTCTCTTGGACTGCAATCATCTCCTCGTATACGGGCTCTGGAGATGGTGTGGTGGCCCTTCAAGTCTATGCAAACATGCTTGAAGAGTGCGTACTTCCAAATGAGTACACGTACGTCTCAATGCTGAAGGCGTGCGGCAATGTCCCAAACCTGCAAGTAGGCAAGTCTTTACATGCTTGTGCCTGGAAAGTCGGCCTTCATTCAGATGGTTTTGCTAGTTCTGTCATTAGCATGTATAGCAAATGCGGTTCTATTGCTGATGCAGAGGAGGCATTCTGTGCAACACCACAGCATGATGTCGTGTCATGGACTTCAATAATTTCCGTTTTGATTGAGCACAAGTTTGTAGGGAAGGCCCTGATTTTATACACGCAAATGCAAAAACATGATGTTACGCCTAATGAATGGACCATTTCAACTTGCCTCGGAGGTTGTTACATCCTTGCAGAAAATAAGGAGACCGTAGTGCTAGAAGGAGATCCAGGTAATGTGGAGCCCCTTGAAATAGGCAGAGTGCTACACAGAGATGCAACTCTCAGAGGGTTTGAAGGCCAGTCCTTTGTGGGCAACAGTCTTGTAAGAATGTATGGTGGGTGTGGATGTCTGTCAGAAGCAGAATATGTTTTCTGTGCTTTGTCGAATCATGATGTGGTGCTGTGGACAGCACTGCAGTCAGTGTATATAGAGCAAGGTGAAGCAGAGAAAGCACTTAGGGCCTACAGGCATATGGTAGAGAGTTGCATAAGTCCAGATAAGCTTGCCCTATTGACTGCTCTTCAAGCATGCTGCATACTTGCTACACGAGACGAAATTAGTGTCAATTATCATCGCCCATTGCAAGGTGCAGCATTTGGAATTGGGCAGGCCTTTCATGCTGAATTGAGGAGGAAGGGCTTGATTTTGGAAGCTTTTCTTGGGAACACACTCGTGCATCTCTTTTGTAAGTGTGGGAAATATATTGAAGCGGAAACTGTATTAGCCAATTTGTGTGAGCGAAATGTCGTAGCTTGGACTGTGATGGTGCAAGCATATATAGAAGAAGGCCGCACCAAAATGGCTTTGCAATTGTACCAACAAATGCAGAAAGAGGGTGTGAGTCCGGATGCACACACAGTTGCAAATGTCCTCAAAGCATGCTGCAAGTATGCAGATGAAGAGTCAGACAAGATTAAAGAAGAAATTCCATTCACTCAAGTGGCACTTGAGGTAGGTAGAGCACTGCATCATGATGCCTGGGAAAGAGGATACAATCATGATTTATGTATTGGTAGTGAGTTGGTCACTTTATATGGGAAGTGTGGGAGGATTGAAGAAGCAGAGTATTCTTTTAAGAGGCTGTTGCAGCCGGACGCAATAGCACATTCTGCTATGTTGTCTGCATATGTCAAAGAAGGCCAAAGAGACAAGGCTTTCCAGCTCTATACCCAAATGTTAATTCAAGATAGTTATATCGATAATTCTATCAATGGGTGGATGCTACAATGCTGCAGCACTGATCGGGGTCTTGCCCCTTGTCGACAGTTGCACCACAACATACTGTGGAGAAGAAATAGCAGTGTTTGCCGAGGGCTTGCAACACAACTTATTTTTGCTTATGCTATCTGCGGAAATGCCCTGGATGCACAGGCAATTCTGAATGGCATATGTGATCCAGATGTAGTATCGTGGAATGCTCTTATAAGTGGTTGCATTCAAAGTGGAGATCATCCCATAGCTTTCAAAAAGTTTGAGGAGATGCCATTGGCAGGTATCAGCCCGAATCAAACTACATTTGTCTCTCTTCTCTTTGCTTGCTGCCAAGCTGGCCTAATACAAAAAGGGGTCAACCTCTTCAAGACTATGAGTGGAGTTTATGGAGTGAGTCCCAGAATTGAGCATGTCGGATGTATGATAGACCTCCTTGGGCGCTTGGGTGACTTCGACAAAGTAGAAGAGTTGTTGTCCACAATGCAAGTGCAACCTGATATAGCAATGTGGTTGGGCTTACTAGGTGCATGTCAAATTCATGGCAATGTAGAGCTAGGAAAGTACGCATATGGGCATGCGGTCCACTTACAACCCAGGCAAGCTGCTGCATATGTTTTGATGTCTAACATATTCACCAATGCGGGAATGCAAGACCAGGCACATGAGGTGAATTTAGCTAGAGAAAAAGCGAGTGCATGGAAAAAGCCTGGACAAAGCTGGATTTCCATCAATGAAATCCTTCATACTTTTGTTGTTAAAGAGAGCATACCTTTACAAGAAGAGGGCCTTGCTCATGCTTTTCAGCAGAAACCCCTTAGATGGAGACAGGAAGGGTACATACCTCAGATAGATCATCAACCAAGTTAGTTAGATTTTTTTGTAAAAATTTAATACTAATATGGATAGTTGACCTTACATTACGGTGCACAGAACTTTCTGGTGCAGATAACATGATTTTACATGTAGACTTATCTGAACACACTAAGTGATCAGGTTTGGCTTCAAAAAGGTAACACAAGCACCAATTAGTATCCAATTGGTTAGGTGATATCCAATTGGTTAGGTGTGTGTAACTCTACTCTCTCTATCCCTCTACATCTCTCTCTACCTCATCTCTGACTCTCGAGTATCTAAAAGGAACCATCAATAATGCAAAGGTGCATTCATCAATGCAAGGAAAGAACAAAGGGTTGTGCAAGTATGAATTCTTTTTTCTACCTATTCTCTCAATTCCGCAACATTGGACATTAGTATTAGACCTTGTTCTTTTCTCTCTCTTGTATTTGAAGTTGTGTTTTGCAATGTTTCTTGGCACTCTCTCCCTCTTGGAACTGCAGGCTTGCCATTGCATGTGAGATTGGGCACCTTGAGCATTAGACAAAGTAGACAATTGTATATTGGGTATTGTGGGCATGGTGCACCAATAAGGGGATAGATAGAAAAGCTGCCCCGGAAATAAGTTTGCGACACTTCTTTTTCACAAGAGACGGAAAGACTTCTAGCGGTAAGAAATACTCCAGACATCAACAAGGCGAGCACCCTCCTCCGGTGGATCCACCAACTTCCCCATTGGCTTCTTCAGTCACACACCCAATGGTGGCACCTAGTCATATGGACTCCATGATGTGGATGATGATGGACATCATGATGTGGCAGAAGAGGCTTGACAACAAGAGCATGTGGAGGCAGCCAAGCGTGAGGAGTGGCAATTGGTGGCCTAGGCCAAGGTTGGTAGATAGGGACGTGAAACTGAGGTTGAGGCTTAGAAGCAAGAGCATGAGGTCATGCGTGATCTCATCTCCACTCTTGCTTACGAATCCAATACCGCACATGTCGAGCTAGATTATGAGAGGCTTATCAAGATCATTGTTGAGGCTACCAAGGCAACACATAACATCAATGAATTGATCCTCAAGAAGATGCAGTCCAAATAAGTAAAACGGTAAGATGGATGCAATGTGATTTACAGTCCTTGGTTGCATCAATTTAATTCATATTTTGCTGTTATGAAAAAGTACAAAAATCATAAGGTTCTCCTAGCTTCGATACATCGCGCAGGTGATATCTTATGGAAGGATGAGTGGGTGGAAATAAAGCAGAATGCTCATAAAATGGCCAGTGAAGTGTCTCTCTTGGATAAGCCTCTCATGCTTAGCTCGCGGAGTTCTAGGAGGATCTCAAGACGTGCTTCTTGCCTCGACAATGGTTGAAGAGATTGATAGAGCACATTCAACTTTGTCTAAACAAGGTAATATGTCATATGACTTAATATGTCATATTCTAAGAGTGTGTCACAACTAGGTGGGCAATTGAGGATGTGAGATTAGAAAGGTTGGAGGTCTTTTTCTTTCAATAGATGATTCTATCAAGTTTAATGTGGAGGCGACCTAAAGACATTGCAAGAAGCTATCTGCTTCACAACTTTAAGAGATGAAGCATCACAAGAGTAAGCTTAAAACGGCATGCCATAAAAATTAATTTATAACCTTCTAAAAGTACTTTCCATCTTAGTTTGGCCATTTTAGTCTGAGGAAAATAAAAGAGAACAAGTGAAGTTGATTTAAGTGCTTCTGGAACAACCCGCATAACCTTTAGTCTCCTCTAAAGAATTCTCTTAAAGAAAACTCTCTCCTTTCATAAGTTAAAATTCTTAGATGAAAGGAGAGAGTTTTCTTTAAGAGAATTCTCCTCTAAAGAATTCTCTTAAAGAAAACTCTCTCCTTTCATAAGTTAAAATTCTTAGATGAAAGGAGAGAGTTTTCTTTAAGAGAATTCTTTAGAGGAGACTAGAGCTTGTACTGGCCTGGTTTTATTGCATGTTTACACATTAAAACATTAAAAACCATGCACATAATTCAAAGAGAATACCACAATTAAGATTGACAATTTGATAAGGATCGGATTTCTTGGAGTCGGGTCCCCTCTAAAAGGTCTTTGTATTATAATACTCTTTCGAAGAGATCTTTTATTATAACACAACTTGTGCACTTAGGGAGCTTTCCTCGAACCAAGAAGACGGTATTCTTCAAGATTCTATGGTGTAACCCTCCTTCTCAAGCCTTAAACGTCCCAACCGGGAGAAAGAGATAAATGAGGGTGAGAGAAGTACTTTTCAAGTAAGAGAAGTTCTACTTCGTATACGCTTACTCTATGGATAAGTTTTTAACATAGTTTAGCATAATAAAATAGTAGAGTTGATGATGAAGAAGAAGATATTTCACTTTATTGAATTTGCATTCATAGCCAAGCTCTTCAGCATAGAGTCCATCTCTAGAGCTCCCATGTGTGCGTGCGTGTGTGTGTGTGTGTGTGTGTGTGTGTGTGTGTGTGTGTGAGAGAGAGAGAGAGAGAGAGAGAGAGAGAGAGAGAGAGAGAGAGAGAGAGAGTTTGCTTGACTACACTTAGCACTTGAGAGTGTATGAATGAGACAAGAGAGAGAAAATCCTAGCAACCCCTTCCTTTTAATTCATGGAAAACTTGCTAATAAACTTCAAATGTAATACCTACCACTTGTCCATTGAGAAGTGAACACTCCAAAGTGCAACTAATGTATGCTCATACACTTGTCCGCACTTGCTAAGCTTAAACAAATCGCCCTCTCCTTCTTTGGACTCTTCTTGTCAAGTGTACACACCACACACACTCACACACACTTGCTAACTTCAAGTAACTGGTGCTACTTTGGACATGTGGTCTAGCTGCATCCATAGCCAAGAGCTTGTTGTAGTAGGCACTCAACTTCTCAAGCTTGTAGAAGGAGATGGAGTTCTTGCTTCACAAGAGTGTGTGAAGGGAAGAATGAGAGTGAGAGAGCTTGAGGGATGCTCAAATGAGAGAGAGAGAGAGAGAGAGAGAGAGAGAGAGAGAGAGAGAGGTCGACCCCCTTTCCAAGGCTTCCCCTGAAACTCATTGGGCCATGTAGCCCTCTAGCCAATGAGAGCTTGGCTCCCTTTGGGGCAAGATGTGTAGTCTCTTGACAAGTGTCCTTCTTTCCATCTTGTGAGGTTAAGCTAGCACCCCCCTTGCTTAAGCACAGCCCTTGCCTGCTTGAGCAATGTGTCTCTACACTTGACATGTGGCCCCTTTCCTTTCATAAGAGTATGGGTCCTTGGTGAGGTGCATATTCACTACACACATCCCTCCTTTGTAGGGCTCGCCCCCTCTTTGTAGCAAGATATTTGATCTTGGTAAGAAGGCTGGCCCCTTGCTTAAGCACAGCCCTAGCTTAAGCAAGCTACCCCCTTGCCTGCTTGGACCTTAATTGACTACAGAGTAAAAATTAAAGACTATGTCTTAAGGCTTTTAACACTCACCTTTGGGGGATTTAATGAAGACAACCCTAAGGTCTTTTGCTCCATTGGTTAACCTTGCTCTTTGATAGACCATTTCTCATTTGGGCCCCTTTACCATTGGCCCCATGTTGAAATAGATCTATAAGCACATCTATATCTTAACCCTTATTCCCATTTATTCTCCCACATTAAGTGATCGGTTTAATATGAGAAAATAATTTGGGCTGGTTAGATATTAGATTTTATGACATTACCTCTCTCTTGAAATCATAGTCGTCCTCGACTATAAGGTAGAAGCGATAAAGTCGTAGTCATTAGTCAATTTTACTTGGTGGGTAGAGGATCCCTTTTTACCCTCCGGCATCTTTCCAAGATGGATGACTAGTCCATTTGGTGCTTGGGAGACATAGCTGCCGCAAGCATGTCTACTCTTTAGTCCATTTCATTTTCCCAAAGTAGAGTGACAATTTCTACTTGGTGTTTGAGAGACGTCGTCGTCACAAACATGATTCTAAGCATGCATACTATTTAAATTTATGCACAATAAAAAGAGAATTAGTCTTATAAGACAAATAGATGATTCATCTAAAAGAAATCCGTACATTTGCTTACTCTAATGTAGCATTGTAAGCATTGACAAGGTTCATACTATCCTTAAGTTGTATTCCTTGCATCCATCTAGCATCTTCAAAAGGATAATTTTTGAATCTACATCGGATAATCTTACCATGCCATAGTACCTTGTCTTCATGGCGAAGTATAGCTTCGGGTTGTAGCACCTCTTCTTGGTCTTCAACTTCGGGAGGGTCTTCAATAATTGGTTCACTTGGTGGCTCTCCTTTGTAGGGCTTGAGTAGGGCCTTAACATTCCAAGAAAATGATTGGGTCTTGCTTAAGTTTCCTAAGGCTCGATTAAGGCAAACGACGGGCAAAAATCCTACGGACCATCAACAGTATTATGCTAAGCTAGCAAAAAGATACTATGGTCCTTTCCAAATCTTGAAGCCTATCAATGAGACGGCTTACCAGCTCAAATTGCCTAACCATTGGCTCATACATAATGCTTTTCATGTGAGCATGTCAGCAAAAGCTTTTTGCCTTTGTTGAGAGATGGATATAGCCTCCGTAATCTTTTGAAAAGATTCTTGTAGGTCACGGCTATACTCATTGACTGCGAAGATCTCCCCATGTACTTTGAGTAGCAAGGGACTTTTTTGTCTTCCCTCAATGATCTCAAAAGGTGACTTTCCCATAGAAGTACGTACAGTATTATTGTAAGCATACTCTACAAGTGGTAAGTACTTTTCCCATTGTGAGCGTTGATCTACTTTATGTATGTACTTAGTGTATGCTTTGGCAATTCAAAACCTTAGTTTCCACTCTTCTTAGCCTTTGAAAATCGGCTCTTAAGTATCTACACCCACGGCTCGAAGTGGTTAATTATAGAGAGTAGAGGAGTAGATCTAACATAGCAGAGTTGCCGAGGTCTAGCTCCTTTCGGACTTCTTATGGCTCAAAAATGGTAAATCCGTAGACAAGTCTAAAAAGAATCCATTATTAAGTCCAAAGCTCCCAAGGAGTGCACCATACCCCACATAATGGGCTCAACAAAACCGATAATAGATCCCAGTTACACTTACCCTAATATAATTAACAACATCAACCATTTATAAGCTACTTAAGGACCTCTCTTCTTAAGCAAGAAAAGAGAAACCAAATGCTATGATACCAATGTAATCGAATTAGCCTTTTAACTTGAGTTGGAGTGGAAAGTAAATAACATATTGAGTAATTCCTTGAGCATTCCTTTGTGTGTAGATGTAGATTGAGAAAGAAAGTGCTTGGATGAAGAGAGCAATAATAACACATTACTTCATTATCATGGCATGATCAATACTTGTAAAAGAGAGTGAGAGTTTAGAGAAATCGATAAGCAAGCATAAGCATTCTCTTGTGTGGATTTGCATCCATAGCCAAAAGCTTGTGGTAGTAGGCACTCAACTTCTCAAGCTTGGAGAAGGAGATGGAGTTCTTGCTTCACAAGAGTGTCTGAAAGGAAGAATGAGAGTGAGAGAGCTCATGGGATGCTCAAATGAGTGAGAGAGAGAGAGAGAGAGAGAGAGAGAGAGAGAGAGAGAGAGAGATAGCTAGGTCGACCCCCTTTCCAAGGCTTCCCCTAAAGCTCAATGGGCCATGTAGCCCTCTAGCCAATGAGAGTTTGGCTCCCTTTGGGGCAAGATGTGTAGTCTCTTGACAAGTGTCCTTCTTTCCATCTTGTGAGGTTAAGCTAGCACCCCCCTTGCTTAAGCACAACCCTTGCTTGCTTGAGCAATGTGTCTCTACACTTGACATGTGGCCCCTTTCCTTTCATAAGAGTATGGGTCCTTGGTGAGGTGCATACTTACTACACACATCCCTCCTTTGTAGGGCTCGCTTCCCTCTTTGTAGCACGATATTTGATCTTGGTAAGCAGGCAGCCCCCCTGCTTAAGCACAGCCCTAGCTTAAGCAAGCTGCCCCCTTGCCTGCTTGGACCTTAATTGACTAAAGAGTAAAAATCAAAGACTATGTCTTAAGGCTTTTAACAGTTACCTTTGGAGGCTTTAATGAAGACAACCCTAAGGTCTTTTGCTCCATTGGTTAACCTTGCTCTTTGATAGACTATTTCTCATTTGGACCTCTTTACCATTGGCCCCATATTGAAATAGATCTATAAGCACATCTGTATCTTAACCCTTGTTCCCGTTTATTCTCCCACATTAAGTGATCAATTTAATATGAAAAAATCATTTGTTTTGTTAGATATTAGATTTTATGACATACTTTTTATTTTTAAACTCCTATAATTGATTAATATCATCTCCTTTGTCATGTATCTTTGATCAAGACCTATTAGGATATATTGATCCTTCCTTGACCTGTACGTATGACTGAGATAACTACATAGTAATCACCCTTGCTCTTTACAAACTTCTCCTCTTTCGGTTCCAAGCCTTGGACCGAACTGGTCCATAACCACTTAAATCAACTTCACTTGTTCTCTTTTATTTTCCCCGGACTTAGATGACCAAATTAAGATGCAAAAAACTTTTAGAAGTTTAGAAATTAATTTTCATGACATTACCTCTCCCTTGAAATCATAGACGTCCTTGACTATGGAGTAGGGAAAATAAAATCATATCTAGCCCTGTTGCTTTGAGTAGAGGATCCCTTTTCATCGATCAATATTCTTCTACGGTGGTGACTAACTCCACTTGGGGCTTGGAAGGTTTATCTGTCGCAAGTATGTCTTTACTTAGCCCTAATTATCTTTCATAGTATATCGGCAAGGTCTACTAGATGCTTGAGAGACTAAGCTGCCACAAGCATGATTCATGGTATGCATACACTTAAAAATCATGATTATTTAAATAGAAATCTTAGACTCAAAACAAGAATAAATTCTTTATAAAACTTAATTTTTCTGACCTTGGTTCTTATCTTTGACAAGAGTCATGAGTCATTGTAAGTATTTACAAGGTTTACACTATCCTTTAGCTGGATGTCTTGCATCCACCTTGCATCTTTGAAAGGATAATTCTTAAATTTGACAAGGTATCATCGGATAGTCGATCCACTTCTTAAGACCTTGCCCTTATGTCGTACAACGCTCTCTAGCAGCAAAAGCTCTTCTTGGCCTTTAAACTCGGATAGTCTTGAATTACTAGTTCTTTGGGTGGCTGGCCCTAAAAAGTTTCAAGAGGTTCACATGAAAGGAATTATGAATGATCCAAGTACTTGGTAACCTTAATTTGTAAGCTGATTCATTGATAGTCTTAAGAATTTGAAATGAGCCATAATATCTTTTTGCTAACTTAGCATAATATTTTTGGTGATTCCTTGGGCATGCTTGTGTTCCTTGCCCATAGTTGTTGGAAATAGGGTTGTAGGTTAACATGAAAGGAATTATGAATGAGCCAAGTACTTGGTAACCTTAATTTGTAAGCTGATTCATTGATAGGCTTAAGAATTTGAAATGAGCCATACTATCTTTTTGCTAACTTAGCATAATATTTTTGGTGATCCCTTGGGCATGCTTGTGTTCCTTGCCCATAGTTGTTGGAAATAGGGTTGTAGGGAAACATACACAACTTGGAGAAGATGAAGAAGCTCAAGGCACACAGCACAGAGTAGTATTTCTTAATGCACAATGGAAAGATAAGTTATCCCTAGAATGATGGGTGTATATACAATGCACTAGAAACCTCCTAGTAACGAGGGAAAAAATGCCCCGATGGTCCCAAGTGTGTTCACACACATCACTGCCACAAATGTATAATAAAAAATCTCCTCTATTGGGAGTGAAAGTGATGAACGAGAGCTAGCACATAGTGTATAGGGAAGTGCCAAGCCATGAGTACATGATCAATTTACAAAGGGGAGTAAGCCCAAAGCTTTGTAGAAAGCTTCAAATTTCTCATGAGGGAATGCCTTTGTGAACAAATCTTCAAGGTTGTCCTATGTTGGCACATAAGCAAGGTGATCTCTCCTCTGCTGAGAGTCTCTCCCTGACATCGTGATAATGCACCTCAATGTGATTTGTGCAAGCATGAAAATTTGGGTTTCTCGCAATTGCTAGTGCTCTCTGAATGTCACTGTAGATGATGTTGGCAATGTCCTTTCCAATACCCAAATGAGCATAAGGCATCTGAGTCGTACACACTCAACCATAGCTGTGAAGACTGTCCTCGTGTAAGCTACTTGTGGACACTCGTGCGTCACAAGAACGAATCCAATATGAGTTCAAAAAAGCAATGCAAATCTGACAACAAGGATCTCCCCTTGGGATAAAACAAGCCAAAGATGCAAAGTGCCACTCAAATAGTGAAAATACTCTTGATAGCCTGCCAATGTTTAGACCCTGGGCTATGCATAAATCTGCTAGCATGTGAGACTATAAACTGAATATTAGGCCTCGTGTTGCATACATAAATAAGGTAGCCAATAGCACTTTGGTAAAGAGTGACATTGGAAAGATCACCACCATTATGAAGGCTCAATTTCAAACTCGTTTCCATGGGGTGCAATAGGTTTGTAGTTCTCAAGTCCAAACTTACATAGCAATGTCTCTATGTAACTTGTTTGACACAAGGCAATACCACCATCACACTGCTTAAATTGTATGCCCAAGTAATAATGCAACAACCCCAAATCTTTCATCTTGAAAGTAGCATTCAAATCAGCCTTAAATTCAGCAATATGTGTCTCATTCCGTCTAGTGATCAACAAATCATCCACATAAAGAATGACAATGAAAAGTACATCACCCTTACGCTTTGCATACAAAGTGCTTTCTGTTGGACTTGTTATGAAAGCCTCATTTAACCAAATGAGTGTCAGATTTCTCATACCAAGCACTATGAGATTGTTTCAATCCATACAAAGCTTTCTTACATTTGCACACTTTATCTTCTTGCCCTTTAATGACAAAACCACGAGGCTACGCTACATAGACTTCCTCAAATATATCACCATTCAAAAAAGCAGTAATAATATTCGATTGATGTACATTCCATCCAAAATGAGTTGCCAATGCACATAGAAAACGCACAATAGTTATATGGCAAGTGGGAGCAAAAGTGTCTCTATAATCTATGCCTTTTTGTTATGCATAACCTATTGCAACAAATCAAGCCTTATACCGATCAACCTCACCATCTGGTCTATGTTTCAACTTGTAAACCCACTTTATACCAATGGCCTTTTTCCCAGGAGGCAAATCACATAAAGTCCATGTGTCATTTTCTATAAGTGCATCATATTCTGATTGCATAGTAATCAAAATATGATTGCATGGCAACCATCCATCTTTTTGAATTTTGTGCTTCATCAAAAGACAAAGGTTCCTCTACATCACATAAGCTAGAAACAACCAAAGCATAACAATCGGATGCATAAGATGCATGGTGAGAACTTGAACGAGTACAACTAGACAAAGGTGCATCCAATTTAGTGTCACACAAAGTATACACCAGCCATTTTGGCATAACTCTAGCGTGCTCATTCTTGGCCTTTTCCACATCAAGTACATCATGTACATCTGCATTAGTAATACGCTAATCCGTAGCATTTTTTGAAACCCCATAGGCTATACATTTTCCTCGTTGGAGTTTACATTCAAGTTTCCACAACCGAAAAGAGGCAAAAAACTGTCGTAAATGTCTTGTAAGCTTACATTACTGTCTCTAGTACATGACAACAACGACTAAAAAATTTGTTCTACAAACACAACATCTCGTCAAAACAAGATACATTTTGTTTGTGGTGGATGGTACAACCTTAACCTTTGTTTTCCATATCGTAACCAACAAAAATGCATTTAACAACCTTATCATCCAATTTTTTGCGCTACGTTTGTGGCACACCAAAGCATAAGCCAATTAGTTTTTCCCACACGTCATACAAAGTGAGCTTATATAACCCCCGGCATAAAATGGCAGATGCAACAATTTTGTCTCCAAGACTGAGATCATGAACTGTACATCTTTCATCCACAGGTTTCACAACAAGACCAAGTCTAGCAAGTGCAAATATAGACAAAAGTCTTTTTTATCCTAGGTACGTAAAGTGCATCAACAAGTGTGAAAGAGCTACCATTCGCAGTAGTCAACACAATCTTTCAAACTCCTTGGATTGGATAAGAGGCATTGTTGGCACAAAAGGATGTATTCCCATGAGGGGTTGACTCAAAAGAGGTAAACAAGTCACGGTGTGAGGTAATGTGCTTTGTAGAGCCATTATCAAAGTATCACACATGAGAATATGCAACAATGGACATACATGCATCATGGATAGAAGGACCATAAGTGCAATCTGCACTAAATGCCCACTTTGCATCTACATCAACATCACAATCTCTTTACACAGAAGATTCTACAATAGCTGCACTTGTAGCGGAACCAACCTCTTTCTTGTTGGACTCTTTCACCTTCAATTTAGGACACTGCTTAATCAAGTGATCATTGGCCTTGCAATAATCGCAACACATCTTCTTATTGCCATTTTTCACCAGAATTCCCAGACAAAGTATTGCCAGCCAGAAGCATTAGGAACATGTGATTTTTCACTCACAGAAGAATCATGAGAAGTGGTTACATTGCTACTACCACTTTTTCTTTGAGTAGCAACAAAAGGCTATTCAATTGCATGATGTTGTTTAGTCCAGTTCTTTCTTGAAAGTGACTCTTGC